>NC_140165.1:37297097-37325702 GCF_963971535.1 Notolepis coatsorum | reverse complement strand
ACTAGATCCTTGCGCCGAGAGGCAATACTTTTTCTTCCTTGGTTAGTGGGCAGCCCGCGAGACAAGCGCATACATGCTGACGATTGGCTGAGGTTGAGTACAATTTCATGGTAAGCCAATCAGAGGTAGAGTTGGGCGGGTGTTCGAAAGCACGCATAGTCAGACACACAACGAGTCCGTGTACGTTTGGATAGTTTGTTTGGCAAGCCCAAATAATCCAAAAGGAATCCAACGAACAACACAAGTGAGCCAGTCAACGAGACGGGTCCATGAGCGTTTTTTGTTCTCACTTGTGTTTGTTCTGCAAGCTTTCTGGCATCATTCTGCTTTTTGTCCTGTACATAACTAATCATATATGTAGCTTGACTATATGTTTAAGTTTAAGTCCTGACTTAATAACAGTCTGTTGGTGTGTTCTCTTGGACATAATTTCCGTAACATAAACAATGGCTTTATGTTGTTCTCTGTACATGTTGCCCCACACCTCTACACAGTAACAAAAATATGGCAAAATAAGTGAATGATGATGAATTCACATTGCCTTGTAAGTTGTAATCTAACACATACTGAGCCTGCAGTTCTTCCTCAGTCATGGATGTACAGTAATGTAATGAAATATTTCTGAGTAGGGTTGGTCAACTGGGCAGTTTCCTCTGCTATTCTACTCTGGGGAGCAGCGACCATTTGCTCGGCGGTGGAATGTCCCTTTAAGTTAAATTACGTGCACTTACTTCAGTGCGACATAGATGGGGCTGCGCTAATGTCTCCCATATGAGAATCCAGCATATCTATACGCTCTGCAGCTCCAGCTTCTTGTACAGAGCCACGATACTGGACTCTGCTCTGCTGTCGGACAGCAGGATACGCCTCAGAACAAGGTCGTTGAATTTCTTAAACCTGAAACAAAGAGAGGGAGAGAGAGAGAGAGAGAGAGAGAGAGAGAGAGAGAGAGAGAGAGAGAGAGAGAGAGAGAGAGAGAGAGAGAGAGAGAACAGAGATAGAGAGAGAACAAGATAGAGAGGACAAGAGAGAAGAGATTATGATAAGTAATGTAAATTAGCTCTTGCAAATATGCAATATGGTGAAATAACAGGTAGGAATTCCTTAGACATTATACTCAACCTACATTGGTGAAAACTTACAACTTTAAACATTTGAAATATTCACACAAAAAGCTGTGAGCTAAAAGGATACTGAGTTAGCTAAATAACAACATCAGAAAGGGCCTCTACTTGTCTTTCCAGTAGTAATGGCTCCATTGTCCGCACAGGTCTCAACGCCAGCGATGACATGCTCCATCACCTGGGGAACCAGGAAGCTAAGGTCAGCGGCGACGGCGAGGGTCAAACACGACACGTATAGGAGGTGTAGTCTGACGTCACTTTGGACCGCCCGCGAGGTCCCACCCGTTTAGGGATTTATCATTGGGAAAATGGATTATCGGCTATTGTACCAATTCTGACTCATGAACATTGGCAAGCTTTCCATTTTTGCACAAAATGAGTTACCTTCTATCACTAACATTAGGCCTATTGTTTAAGCATTTTAGTTGAAATAAAATCTTACGATTAATTGCGAATATTTTCATGTTGAGCTATAGATTGTGGATGAATACGCACAGAAAGGTACATCATGCAAATGTTCATGCTTTATTTGTTTTAAACGAGATGACAATGACGTAACACTACACCTGCCTATTGTCAAAAGAGAAGGGACAAGGGTGAGACAGACCACTGAGGCTGAGTGTGTGAAACTATGTGTGAGTGTGACGCAGGGCGTTGCTGGAAAAAGAGTGAGAGAGTGTGCTCATCAACCACACACCCACACACACGCACTGTAATCCTTTGGACAGAATCGAAACGTGAAAAACAAAGAGATGGCGACTACATCCTGCTCTGCTCCCATGGTGTATAGTAGCCTATAGATAGTATACAAACGTAATACTATACAATGTGACTTTTTAAAAGGAACACGCCACATTTTGGGAAATTAACTTACCGTCTTCTCCAGAGAGAGAAAAGAAGATTGATACCAGTTTCCTCTCTGTGCGTTCAGTAGAAAGGCTATCTGGCTGCATGTTAGCCTAGCTTAGCACAATTAATGGAAGCGGACAGTGCTGGTTAGCCTTCGGGAGAGGTGTTAGTTGGACAATGTCTAGGCTAACCGGCACTGTCCGCTTCCATTCATTGTGCTAAGCTAGGCTAACGTGCAGCCAGATAGCTTTCTACTGACACACACACACACACACACACACACACACACACACACACACACACACACACACACACACACACACACACACACACACACACACACACACACACACACACACACACACACACACACACACCACACACACACACACACACAAAAAGAAGTGCAAAAAGAAAAGAGGAGTTACGATGCCAATTTTAAGATCATGGTGATCAACGAAGCAGTCATCAAACAACTGTCGAGCAGCCAAGAAATATGACGCCACAGAGTGTAATGTTAGAAGATGGCAAACCCAAAAAAGTGTTTTATTATCATTATAAAATTTAAATAAAAGATTAATGAATCTGAAAACAAGATTTGATCTTCAAAAAATATTTTTTTCAAAAAACTAGTCTTGAAAAAGACTCAGGGTCGTCTTATATTGGGACCAATACAGTATTAAGGAGCCATAAAGGAGGAAGAGGCGGACAGGATCCATCTACAGTATCTGCGTGTCGTTACTTGTACATACTCTGGTGTGAACCTCCACGTTGATGGTGTTCAGGTCTTTGTTGGTCCTTCTGATGTTGATGTACTCTATCAGTGGACGGATGCTGATACCCTGTGGAATAGGGACAAAGACTTGTCATACAGTAGCTGCTGTATTTGTCTGTCTGTAGGCTACTGTAGGCTGCTGTAAATGTCTATCAGTATGTATCATTATAGCGAAGAAGTCGGCCTCCACATAACACAATGACTGGTTCTGACTTTTAAACCCTAGTGTTATTTCCTACTTATGTTGTGGATCGGTGGAGTCCTTTTCAGCACAATCTATGCTGTTCGCAAGACTCCCAAGATGTAATACTGAACGGCACAGGAAGTCCTTCATTCCGACAGCCATCAGACTCTATAATGCATTACTGTGCCTCACTGCATCACTGAGCACAGGGTGACTATAGAGTACTATCAAATCTTCCTGGAATTTTACTTTACTTTTAAATTGACACTGTACAATTTTACACTTTGTACTGTACAGTTACTGTATACTGTATGTCTGTATATTTTATAATGTATATACATAATATAGAAAATGTATATCCCGGACCGTATTTTATTCTTATTCTTATTTGTGACTTTTATTTTTGACCGAACCCAATTGGGCCTAACTCATAGTGACATGTGCTTGGCAACTGTGCACTCAAACAGCACCAGAACTGCAGCCTTACTGTGACCTTTTCTGTAGGTCAGACAGAACCTACACAGGTCCATATAGGTCGGGACAGATTTCGGGCCCGGATCAAAGCTCTACTCCACAGTGCACTAGGGCTGAACCCGATTAGTCGAATGCAAAGAAATATATAAAATGTATAATATATATATATATTTTTTTCATTCTTTCTAAAAGCAAAGAGGCCTAGAAGCTGGCTAACACTATTGGCGTGCATACCAGAGAGGCTAACTGCCTAAGAAAACCTGTCTAATGAACACACTAGACTAGACAAATATCAAGATGTATCCATCAGTGGACCAATTGCATGCTTTCGCAGAGAACAAGAAGCCTTTAGTCGAAGCACCTCCACAGCCCAAATGGAAAATGATAAAGAATAAATAAAAAAATGCCAGTCGACTATCAGCAAATGTTGGGCCAATCAAAGTCAACTATACAAATCCTTAATTAGGGACAGCCCTACAGTGCACACACGCATAGATGTTAGTTGTCTTCACTCAGCTTGTAGGAAATAATGCTAGGGTTCCTTTAAAACATAACATATTTTAAGAGTGGAAACAACATGTTTCAGCCCTTTGCCAGCTGTTTGAACTGTGGTGATAGATGGCCATAGGCTACTGTAGATTACTTAGACTGTTTAAAAGGATAAATTATGCAATCATTTAGATACACAGGGAAACTCTACTCTATTCTATTCTACTTTATTCCATTCAATCCCCTATTTAATAATTGCCAGGCTAGTCACATCTGGATATGACAACAGAGAATATGAAGACAGCTTCAGGAGTCTCTATTCTATTAATTAAAAGTAAAATATATCCAAATAGATGAAAATATGAAGACAGTTAAAGGTGCTATAGATAACATTTGTATGTGGAGTAATCATAAAAAAAACATCCACAGAACTTTAGAAAGGTGTGGAATAAAAATATTGTCCCCCCCCCCCCCCCCCCCCAAATAAATATGTATTAATGACTTTATCAGTGACATCTAGTGCTGAATGTTATCTATAGCCCCTTTAATACAGTATGATGACAATGATGAATGCTTTGACAATAGCTATTCTATTATTTTATATATTCTAGATAGATACTGTTAAAATCTATTCTGTACAGTAAATATACCACACACCTGTATGAACACAGTGAAGATGATGACGGCGATGGACGCAGTGACAAACAGTTCCCTCCTGTTGATGGTATCAGGCAGGGTGAAGGCCAGAGCGAAGCAGATCGCCCCCCGCAGGCCCCCGTAAGACAGCCCAAACTGGTCCTTGTAGTTGAACGGGATGGTACGGAACGGTTCACTATCTGGGACAGGACGAGGATGCTAAGAGGGAGGGGGGGGAGGGGGGGGGGGGAGAGAAGACGGGGATGATGAAGAAGGTGGAGTTGACTATTTTAGAAGAGCACTTCTGGGGTAAAAAGTGATGAATAAAGGATGAGAAAGAGAGGGGTGAAACTTGGTAAGAGGAACACATTGATGGCAAGATGGAATAGGAGGAAGATAGGGAGGTGGAGAGAAAGAGAGGAGAAAGGGTGGTAAGATAGGGCTGGAAGGTATACTGAATGTGAGGGTTATACCGTCATGGATCCATATGAAGGTATGGATTTTTACTATATTGACGTCTATATCCCAAAAGAAAAGTGGGGATGCAGCCTTTGCTAATTATGCACCAAAGCTATGGAACACCTTACAGGCGGACAGACACACAGCGGATCAATGTAGTCACATAACATTAAAGATTAAAGTAAACGCTCTACAGATATTGATTTTGTAAAATGTCTGGTGTCACTGGTAATACCGGTGTTGTCATGAGTTTATTACTAGTCATGGGACATTTCACATCACTGCGGCAACCTAAGTGTGAATGTGAGTACACGTTTTCAATTCTAGCTTTTAGCTTTTAGAGATGTGGGTTCAGTTCATTCTTTGCACGTGGGCCATGGCTCAGTGGTACTGCTGCACATGGTCTCTTGGATGTGATCGGATGTCTTTACTTGAAAAACCTCTAGCATGCAGAGCATCCAGGATCTCTAACGACTGTAGAGTAATACCACATCAAACCGGAAAATCCAGTTACTTTGGCTTTTGTTTCTTGCCACAGACACAGTTATGAATGAATTAATGAGTTAATTATTTCTAACATAATAACAATTTTTAAATAAAACAATAAAGTAATAAACAGATAAAAAAAAAAAAAAAAGCAAAACAGTAATGGTCGAAAAGGAGTAGGGAACATGGGAACTCTCTAACTCCTACATGCAGCACACACGGCTGCATGTACCACCGGACTTAAGGGCAGTTTTTACCACCAGGCACATCAGGCTCCTCAACTCAAAAACCTAAATATACAACTTTTTGCATATCTGCTTACATGTGTCTACACTGTTTACATAAAAATCAACTATGACGGCTGCTATTGAACCTAGACTGCTACATACCCAATATAATGTGCAATCGTTTCGTATACACTTTACATAAAAATCAACTATGACGGCTGCTATTGAACCTAGACTGCTACATACCCAATATAATGTGCAATCGTTTCGTATACACTTGTCACTTTTACACACAAATCCTAATTTTCATATTATGTACATAGTGTAATATATCTTATTTATGTAACTTGTTCTACCTTTATGACTCTCCAACCCATTTCATTGTACCGTCTGTTAAATTCAGACAAATAAAATAAACTTGAACTTGAACTTACCTAGTCCTCTCCACACAAAGGCGAACAGCAAGGTAAACAGGATATAGGCCCAGTTCCACTCGTGGTCCGTCATTATGGTGACCACGCCGAGGAAGAAGAAGATGAGTGTCTCAGAGATAGTGGCCAGCATCTTGATAACATGGCGGATGGTGGTGCAGGACCGCTGAGCCACGTTCTCCTCCACATAGAATTTCATGGTGACGGCACATATTACAATGCTGGAGAGGAGATGAAGGAGAGGAGAGGAGAGGAGAGTGAGAGGAGAGGGAGAGAGAGGAGAGGAGAAGAGGAGAGGAGAGGAGAGAGAGGAGAGAGAGGAGAGAGGAGAGGAGAGGAGAGGAGAGGAGAGGAGAGGAGAGGAGAGGAGAAAAGAGGAGAGGAGCGGAGAGGAGAGGAGAGGAGAGGAGAGGAGAGGAGAGGAAGGAGGAGAGGAGCGGAGGAGGAGCGGAGAGGAGAGGAGGAGGAGAGGAGAGGAGAGGAGAGGAGAGGAGAGGAGAGGAGGAGAGGAGAGGAGAGGAGAGGAAAGCTGTCTCTTGTAATTATGTTTTCATTTTACAAAACTATGCAGACAGGAAGTCAACTGTACTGTAGCCTCCAGGTTGAAATGCACACCTTGATGCCAGTGCCTCAGAGCAACTACTGTAATGACAGAACTCACCCCAGTCCTCAACCAGCTATACGTATTATGCAAATTATGACAGGACAGCTGTTTCAATCACAAAATCGCTGGTGGTCATTGGTCGTTCTTCTGCACTAGAGTGAGTGTTTGGACCTGGAAACTACAGTAGTCATAGCCTGTTGCCTATACGTGCCAAGCATTCTGCTAAGACCGTCCGGTACCATCTGTGATGGTAGAAGCTGGTGAAGGTACCGTAAGATACACATAACTGAACAGAAGTCAAGAACTGTGTAGATACTAGGGCTGACCCCTATTAGTCGATTAGTCGGGGACAGCCATAGTAGATACCACACACAGAGCGCTATTACCTGAGGGGAATCTATTTGTGTGGGTCCGTCTCATATTGTCGTCGGCCCGCACAAATAACGGGACGGGATACGCTTGTTATTTCCCCCCATCGTGTTATTTAGATTCCGCTGAGGTAATAGCGCTCTGTGTGTGGTATCTACACAGTTTTTTCTACTGTCTCTATGTGTTCTATTCCACTGTACATAACATACACATAGGTTTAAGAGCAGTCACCATACAGTGTTAATTGTTTGTGTGTCAATTAGTCCTGTGTATTGTCATGTCAGAGTTTTGTTGTAATAAGGTTATGCACATTGTTTATTGTCTTTATTGTTCATTGTCTTTGTATTGCATGTTCTTTGCATGTTTTGTGTTCACATCAACCTGCAAAGGAACTACAGATGGAAATGAGCTTATAGCTACAATCTGGCATGTTTACATATACATGTTCATTAATGTGCATTGTCCCTATTTTTTAAATAAATACATTGAAATAGAAATAGATAATAGTATGCCCCATTGTTTCACTCGACTCACGCCATGATGCTGGATATAGTGAACAGCTCTGAGACCAGGTAAGCCAGGTAGCTGTACATGAACACGAAGAGGGGCTCTATCTCGCGCACGTTGGACGTGAACCTCGTGGTGAACGCCGCCCCGAAGCCGAACAGGAAGCCGAACAGGACGCCGCCCACCCCGACCACGAAGAACCGGGCCACGCCCAGAAACACGTCGCTGGACTCGACCGACGGCATGTCTGCCATGAAGATGAACATGTTGTAAAGCACCTAGGGAGAGAAAGAGAGAGAGAGAGAGAGAGAGAGAGAGGGGTGTAGAGAGAGCATGAGAGAAAGGGGAGAGAGAGACAGAGATACAGAGAGAGTAGGGAGAGAGAGAGGTAGAGATAGAGCGAACATAATAGAAAAAGAAGAGAGAGGGAAGACACATTAAATCCTTTGTTTGAATCCATCGATGAAATAATGAAATAATACATTTGTAATACATACGATTCCCCCAAAACATACTTAAACCTCTCTCTCTCTCTCTCTCTCTCTCTCTCTCTCTCTCTCTCTCTCTCTCTCTCTCTCTCTCTCTCTCTCTCTCTCTCTCTCCTCTCTCTCTCTCTCTCTCTCTCTCTCTCTCTCTCTCTCTCTCTCCTCTCTCTCTCTCTCTCTCTCTCTCTCTCTCTCTCTCTCTCTATCTCTCTCACTCTATATCTCTCTCTCTCTCTCTCTCTCTCCCTCTCTCTATCTCATCTACTACTAATGCTACTACTACTACAACAGATTTACCATATTGTATCAATGTGTGTGTATGTGTATTAGTGTGCAAGTCACAAATGCACAATAAAGGTTTGTTCAAACTAAGAAACTCTCTCTCTCACTCACACACACACACACGCACACACGCACGCACACACACACACACACACACACACACACACACACACACACACACACACACACACACACACACACACACACACACACACACTCACACACAGTATATGACACCCTTACAAAGAGGCAACCTGTTGTATTATCCTCATAGAACAGGCCTGACAGGACTAAAGGAATGCCAAGCATGTTGTATTAATGTGGCAGGTGAAACTATCGTATGCCTGACCTCCTTGTTTATAAATCACAGTATGGCTGAACTGTGTGACTGTGCTTCTCCACCTGTATCACTACCCACTTTCAAAACACTCTCAAAGAACACCTACGGGAGACTGCAATTCGAAACTGGCCCCTACAAATGTCCTAACCCAGTTGTACAGTAAATGACCAAGTATGGCTTTGTCAGTATTCCAATGTACAGTGTACAGTGTCCCCCCCCCCCCCCCACCTGCAATGTACAGCCCCCCCCCCCCCCCCCCCCCCCCCCTACCCCACCAACCCACCCAACCCCACCCCACCTACCCAACCTCCTCCAATGTACAGTTTCTACGTCAAATGTATATACACTCTTTTTCTGGACACTTTTGTATCACAAACAGTACTGTATTTGCAAATCTGGTATGTCATAAATGTATAGATGTAGCAGTACTGTCTATCTGTATGTCGTGTGTGTCATATATGTTATGATTAATTGAAAATGGGGGACCCTGATGTAAACAAGACGAAAGTCTTTCTCTGGTCTGCATCCCCTTAAGAATTGAATGTATTGAGCCGTACTGTACTGTACCCATTCTGCAATATGTTAATAAACGTTTCAATCAATCAATCAATCAATACTTGTTCTATTCTAATTCCCTACTTTAGAAAAAGTGTTTAATGTGTTTAATGTGTTTAAAGTGTTTAATTTCACGGCATCTGCGCTGCCGTGCTTAGTCATCTGTGTGGAAACGACAAACGCAGCCATGAAGGTATTGTTTCTTTCCACAGCAAATAGTCTCTTTGCTTTTCAAATAATTATCATCCGTCTTCCTAGAAGCTTAATATTTGTGTATGTGTCATACTGTGTGTGTGTATCCGATTCAAAGTTATAGTCGCATTTTTCTTTCAAACTCATTTAGTCATGAAGGTCAATGAATTGTTGCAGTTCTAAGGCCCTGGGGACAGAGCTGTTTGAGGCTGTGTGACGTACAGGCGCAGAGAGCAACTCTGACTCTGGCCTTCAATTAATTTCCTATGTAGAGGAGCGTATGCAGCCATGAGGCCCACGCAAGGTATTGCATACACTTTAAACATGCTTTAGATACTTTAAACACTTTTAACACATTCCCTGCCACTGGTTATATCCATCAATATAGCTGCCACCACTCTAAGCC
This sequence comes from Notolepis coatsorum, assembly GCF_963971535.1. Taxonomy (NCBI): domain Eukaryota; kingdom Metazoa; phylum Chordata; class Actinopteri; order Aulopiformes; family Paralepididae; genus Notolepis; species Notolepis coatsorum. The sequence goes on along the minus strand of NC_140165.1, from coordinate 37,315,828 downwards.
TATGGAGATGTTCACCTTCTTTGCAGGGCTATAACTTTTTATATTGTATTGCTAAATTGACATTACTATGGCCCATTCAACATCGATGATCTATCGTTCAGGATGTAGGAACGTTATACTTTTTCATTCATAGATTCATACAAAAATACCTTCTAGAATATAAGTATGTTTTTATCGTTTTCTGCAGTAATTCATAGAACGTGAGTTATAGGCATAAACGCATATATAGATTATCAATTGCCATTTATTCCTGATACACGCTATATTAAAAAATGCAACTGTATATGATCCTATACGTTATGCGTCATCATGCACGGATGAAAGGGGGGGGGGGGTCGTTTATAATTCCGTGATCGTCAGTAAATGCTTTATGTAGTATGGGTGATATATTGATCAGATCGGTTTGCAGTGAAAAGAATAAACAATTGGGCTGAAAATAGCGTCAGCATCCTCTTACCGTGCGTCAATGAGACTGGCGGTGAAAGATCCCAGGTATAGGACGTCGATCGCCTAGCTCCATTTCCGGTTTGTATGTCGCAATAAACGCCGAAATCATATTGATTATTAAGTTTATAAAGCGATCCATATGTACTATAGTATCTGTCGGGAGCCTTGCAACAATGTCTGACGGCCGGATGAATTTAATCGACGCACAGCAGCCATATCCTGTTTACCAGTGTAACTCGCCCGACCATCCACCAGGCGGCGGTATTGAGCCATCGTTGTATTGAGCCGTAGGGTCCAGATGCAGCGCCGGAGGTGTATATATGAATTATGAATGCCATGGCGAAAAAATGAAATATTGATCTCAATATCGCTGTACAGCGTGGTCTGGCGGTCAAAGCATGGCGGACAATAACGTTTTAAAGCGTTTCCGGCGGTGGATGTGTTAACACTACACCATTTTTATCTATTTATAAAAAAAAAGGATTTGCACTACATCCATACCTCGTTTTTGCATTTTGCATTTTAAAAAGTTTGCATTTTGTACCTCATTGTTTGCATTTTGTACTTCAGGTTGTACTTTAGTTTGTATATTCTATATTTTGTATAGTGTTTGGACTTTATTCTTTTAACTTTTTCACTGTATGAAGCACATTCTCAGGGGGCTCATACAGAAACAAAAATGTCACTGTAACGTACACACGTTTATACGTAACAAATAAAACAAAACTTGAACACTCTACATTGTAATTGCTAGACTTGGCTGGAGGCACGACAACAAAGACAGGTGTTATGGTTTGACACCGACCCCAAACGCAACGACACAAGAGAGTAGGATTCAGAGTTGCCAAAAACAAGGGCTTGTTTATTAAGACTAAATAAACAGCACAGACTTGGAAAAGTACAAACAAAGACTGGAATACAAGCAAGGATGAATGTTGCTGCTCTGCAGCTTCTCCCGGGATGGTAGTCAGGGGAAGCAGACGCTGACGTCAGAGCCGCTCTGCAGACTTCTCTCGGCAGAATCTCCGAGGTGGTTGCGGGACCGAGAGAGAGAGAGGGAGCGAGTTAACTCCGAGTGCAGGTGGAACAGAGCAGGTGAACAGGAGAGGTGACTTGTACCCGAAAACAGAGTTATCCAAGTGACTGAATCTTCGGTGTAAATACACACTGTGAGTAACGTTCCAAACACAATCCCAAGTGATAGATATCTTCGGTGCAAAATAAACACTGTGAGCGAAGTCCCAAAATACAGATCCAATGTGATAATATCTTCGGTGTGTAGACACACAGTGGGAGATGTTAGGCCAAAATATTATCCCAATGAAACAATCCAAAAAAGGCTAAACGCTGGGTGAGTGACTGTCTGATAAAAAAGCTGGAAATCTTCAGTGTTATATAAACACACGAAAAACGGAATTGGATCAAAGACAGTCATAAAAAACTCACCCAGGCGTTGTGCGTAAAGAGCGCTGGAACAGAACGGAGCGAGCGCGTCGCCTCGGGGAAAGGGTGTCTAAGAGGAATGCTTCTTGAATATCCTGGAGGCAAAGCACAGGGAAACAACAGCAGGCAGCAGGAACGGCGAATGCAACTGAAATATCAAAAAACGATCCAACAAAACTTGAATGGGGAAACGGGGTATAAATAATCAGGGAATGCTTAACTGACAAGCAGCGACAGCTGAGGGATGTGATTGATAAGCGTGTGGAATAGGGGAATGCAATGATTAACAGAAAACAATTGGAAACAGAGCGAGTAGGCTTAAAGGAACAGAGCGAGTGGGAGAGCAGCGGACCAATCATCACAGTACTTCAAGAAGCCTGTGGTGGGGAAAGAACCAAACCTTACAGTACCCCCCCCTCCACGGGAGCCACCCGGCGACCCACTCGGCCCCGGCCTGCCCGGACGGGACCCAAGGAAGCCGGCGATCAGGGGCACCGGAGAGGGGGACAAAGACAGAGGCCCGGAGAGGGGGACCGGAGACGTGGACAGAGGACCGGCGAGGGAGGTCGGAGACGGGGACTGGGGCCCGACAGCGGAGGCCGGGCACGGGGACAGAGGACCGGCGAGGGAGGCCGGAGACGGGGACTGGGACCCGGTGAGGGGGCTGGACGGCACCTGAAGACACCGGGCACGACAGGAGGAGCTCCACCCCTTGATGGCACCGGAGGACCAGGCGATGTGGGGCTCGTGCAGCGCGAGCCAGGGCCTGCCCAGGACCACAGGGACAAGAGGAGAGCTGGTGACGAAAAACTGGAGCCTCTCAACGTGGTCACCAGCAACGGTGAGATGGACTGGACAGGTGCGTTGAGTGACGTCAGCCAGGCGGCGATGATCCATTGCGAAGACCTCCAAGGGCCTCTCGAGGTCCTCAAGTGGAATGTTGGCCCGGGTGGCAAACCCAACGTCCATGAAACTCCCATCAGCACCAGAGTCCATGAGTGCACCCACCGTCGCCCGCTGGTCCGCCCAGGCTAGGGTGACGTCCGCCAGACGGTTGGGTGGTGCACGGGTGGGGGAACAGGAAAGACGGCTCACCAGGATCTCCCGGGGTCTCGGCGAGCCTGGTCCTCTTGGCCGGGCACGGCAATTGGAGACACGGTGTCCACCCCGGCCACAGTAGAGGCAACGGCCGGACAAGAGCCTGGACTCCCGTTCGGCCGGGCTAAGGCGGTTGCGTCCCAGCTGCATGGGTTCCTCCTCGGTCACGGCTCGGGAGGGAACAAACCCACCAGTCACGGAGGGGGCAGGACGGTCAGCACTGTAGAGGCGGCCGCCGGGAAAGGGGGCCCCTGAGCGGAGGTCGATGGCACAGTCGTAAGGCCGGCGAGGCGGAAAGACCTGAGCCCTGGACTCCCTGAAAACCCCCTCGAGGTCGTGGTACTCGGGGGGTACGTCTGGGGTACAGAAAACCTCCTCGAGGTCGTGGTCCTCGGGGGGTACGTCTTGGGGTCCCCGTCGGGTTCTCTCACGTCTTCTCTCCTGGAGGCGTCCGTCGATGCGGATGGCGAGGCTGAACAGGTCCTCGAGGGAATCAGGTTCCTCCCGGGTCGCGAGCTGGTCCCTGACTGCGTCACTGAGCCCACTCATGAAGGTTAGGCGAAGTGCTGGGTCGTTCCAACCACTCTCCACCGCCGCCAGTCGAAACTCCAGGACGTAGTCCGTTACCCCGCCGCTCCCCTGTCGGAAGGTACCCAACCGGGCTCCAGGGTCCAGACCACGGGCTGGATGGTGGAACACCCTGCGGAGCTCAGCCACGAAGTCTGGATAGGAGAAACAAAAATCTGCATCCATTGCCCAGGAGAAAGTGACCCACTGGGCTGCCCGGCCTGAGAGCAAGTTTGTCATATAGGCCACTTGGGCCCCTCTAGAAGTGAATCGACTAGGTTGATGACGGAAAACCAACTCACATTGCATGATGAATGTGGCACAATCCTCGGGATTGCCGTCGAACAGTCGTGGGACGGAGAGACGGGGTTCCCGAGGTGCGGGATCGGGAAGCGTGGGAACTGCTGGGACTGTGGGGAATGCTCCTGAAGGAAGTGAGGGAATTAAAGCGTTAACGGTGTCGCTCAGCGTGTGAAGCTGAACGAGAATACCTGACTGTTGTCCTGCCAGAGCGGCCAGGGACCCTTGAATAAGCAGGACCTGCTCTCGGAGTCCCTGTACAGCAGCTGCAGCCGCATCCAGCTGTAGGCTGTGTTCCTTGGCTGACTCTAACTGGACTGCCGCTGCTGTGCTGACTCTCTTGCGGGCGCAGACCGCGCAGGCCAGTACGAACCCCTTGACGTCGTTCCTCATGGTGGGCCACCAGAATCGACGAGCCAGGAAGGAGAACGTGCGATGAACGCCCGGGTGGCAGGCGAACCGGCTGGTATGGCCCCACTGGAGGACCCGGGACCGGACTGAGTTGGGGACAAAGAGACGATGAACCGGTACATTGCCTGGAGCGCGATGGAAGCGTAGGGCACGCCTTACCACCCCCTCGATGCCCAAGGTGACGACTCTCTCTGTGTCGGCTGGGGTCGTCATATTGGTTGGATCGTAATGTTATGGTTTGACACCGACCCCAAACGCAACGACACAAGAGAGTAGGATTCAGAGTTGCCAAAAACAAGGGCTTGTTTATTAAGACTAAATAAACAGCACAGACTTGGAAAAGTACAAACAAAGACTGGAATACAAGCAAGGATGAATGTTGCTGCTCTGCAGCTTCTCCCGGGATGGTAGTCAGGGGAAGCAGACGCTGACGTCAGAGCCGCTCTGCAGACTTCTCTCGGCAGAATCTCCGAGGTGGTTGCGGGACCGAGAGAGAGAGAGGGAGCGAGTTAACTCCGAGTGCAGGTGGAACAGAGCAGGTGAACAGGAGAGGTGACTTGTACCCGAAAACAGAGTTATCCAAGTGACTGAATCTTCGGTGTAAATACACACTGTGAGTAACGTTCCAAACACAATCCCAAGTGATAGATATCTTCGGTGCAAAATAAACACTGTGAGCGAAGTCCCAAAATACAGATCCAATGTGATAATATCTTCGGTGTGTAGACACACAGTGGGAGATGTTAGGCCAAAATATTATCCCAATGAAACAATCCAAAAAAGGCTAAACGCTGGGTGAGTGACTGTCTGATAAAAAAGCTGGAAATCTTCAGTGTTATATAAACACACGAAAAACGGAATTGGATCAAAGACAGTCATAAAAAACTCACCCAGGCGTTGTGCGTAAAGAGCGCTGGAACAGAACGGAGCGAGCGCGTCGCCTCGGGGAAAGGGTGTCTAAGAGGAATGCTTCTTGAATATCCTGGAGGCAAAGCACAGGGAAACAACAGCAGGCAGCAGGAACGGCGAATGCAACTGAAATATCAAAAAACGATCCAACAAAACTTGAATGGGGAAACGGGGTATAAATAATCAGGGAATGCTTAACTGACAAGCAGCGACAGCTGAGGGATGTGATTGATAAGCGTGTGGAATAGGGGAATGCAATGATTAACAGAAAACAATTGGAAACAGAGCGAGTAGGCTTAAAGGAACAGAGCGAGTGGGAGAGCAGCGGACCAATCATCACAGTACTTCAAGAAGCCTGTGGTGGGGAAAGAACCAAACCTTACAACAGGTTTGTTTATCACACAGAAACAGCGTCGACAGGAAAACAGGACAAACTAGCCTGCAGGACAAAGACTAAAGGTATTTTCATGCTTCCTCAGTAGGGCTGCACGATTAATCGATTTTAAATCGAAATCGCGATTTGGAATGATGCAATTATCAAATAGCAACAAAAAGAAATATCGCATATATATTTTTTAATTTTATTTTTATTTTTTACATTTATTTAACCAGGAAGTCCCATTGAGATACAATATCAGTTTGGGAGAGGGAGGTAAGGGGGTTTAGATTGTGTGTTGTGAAGTTTAGACTTCAGAGAGGGAGAGTAAAGTACAGAAAAAAAGGTACCGCTGGGTACCGGTATCGATTCCCAGGTAAAAAGAAACATTTTCAGGCTCGGTGTCCTGAAAAGACCCACCGCGTAGGCCAGATGCAAGCCGTATTTTACAATAAACCTCTGTGGGGCGGCTTAAAAAAATATATATCATAATCGCAAATTTAATCGCAATCAATATCCTTCCGAAAGATCGCAATTAGATTATTTCCCAAAATCGTGCAACCCCTCAGGGGTGAGTCTTCTAAAGCCCACCTCCGTAGCGATGGGGCAGATGAGTGGGGTCTTGGTGGGATAGGTGAGCAAGCTGAAGCGCCCTGGAGAACCCTCTCGTCACAACCACCATGTCTCTCCCCCAGATCCATAGGACTACTGTGCATGCAACGTGAAATACGGCTATAAAGTATAAACTGATATATCTAGTGATCTATGCACAAAGCGATTATTTCTTCCAGCCAATATCTTAGTTACAATTAGATTGTATGAACTAAGCAGCTGAAATGTTGACAGGTCAAGTATTTAAATAAATTGTAAGACAATAACGATATTTAAATACTTGACCTGCCAACATTTCAGCTGCTTAGTTCATACAATCTATTAATCTAATTGTCTAACATTGGTAAAACCAAGGAGCTGATCGTGGATTTTAGGAGGAGACAGCAGGAGACACACACACCACTGAGGATAAACGGGGCTACCGTGGACAGGGTGAGCAGCTTCAAGTACCTGGGGGTCCACATCTCAGAGGATCTGACATGGACAACACACATAGACTCAGTCGTAAAAAAGGCGAAGCAGCGCCTCTACCACCTGAGACAGTTAAGGAAGTTCAGAGTATCTGGGAATATACTCCAGTCCTTCTACTCCGGAGCTGTAGAGAGCATCTTGACTGGAAACATCACTGCCTGGTATGGAAACAGCACGGCGCAGGACAAGAAGGCCCTACAGAGAGTGGTGCGCTCAGCCGAGCTTACCACGGGTATTGCACTACCACCCCTGCAGGTCCTATACAACAAGAGGTGCAAATCCTGAGCCTGCAATGAAAGACCCTCACCACCCCAACAACAGCCTGTTCATGCTGCCGCGGTCAGGCAAACGCCTGCAAACACCAGCGACTAGGACAGAGAGACTTCGGCTCAGCTTCTTCCCCCAGGCCATCAGAGCCTTGAACACTGAACTCTCCACACACAAGCACACATGAGCACACACACAACACACACACTGTACACGCTCACACACTAGCAGCCACTTTAACATGAGTACACACACACTCATGCTGCACACGCTCACACTTATGGCCACTTTACAAAAGGAAAGGTCACTTTAAGAATAGTATAGTATAACTTGAGATTGTATTAGCATTGAATAGCATTGTATAACAGTGTACATAAAGACCCAGTGCCTCATCCGTAGCTAACAGTGTATTGCACTACCACAGGACCTAGCATGTCCTACCATGCTCTGTAAATAACTCATGTACTTATACCGATATGCTAGGGCTGGGCGATATGACGATATTATATAAATATCGGGTACAGTTCATTAACGATACACTTTTTCAACGTATCGTGGATATCGTGATGTTTTGCCCAAGAGGATTGTGTTGCGTCAATCTGGTCCACACGTTACTCGTTCATATCTCAGCCCGTGCTGAGATATGCCCATTCTGCGGTCTGTTAATAAAGTTTTCAATCAGACAGATGTATGGAAAGGCTTTTATTATAACATTCGTTGCAGTAAAATCATTATGCCTCGTTTAGTCATCCTGCGGAGCACTGGTCTCCTACTCGTCGGCCGCAGGGAGCTAATGTTAGTAGCTTTGTTGTTGTCAGCACTCGTCAAAATCAATGGAGGACATTCAGGAAGTCAAAAACTAATAGCGCTTGCCGATTGGTGCTAAGAACAGCAGGGCGGGTGCAAGCGGTGTGATGTAATTGGCAGACTCAACTGTCATCAAAATTATTTTGTTTTCCGTCAGAATGAATGAATGAAAACAGTACAGGAGGATGAAGACCAGAAAAAGACTTTCGGCTTTTTTACATAAGGGTCCTCCATTTTCAATTCATCAAAACATTTAGAGACATACAAATATACAGTAGTTTCATAAAAATGCTAAAATGCTATTGATTGATTGATTGATTGATTGATTTAAAACTTTATTAGCATATTGCAGAATGGGTACAGTACAGCTCAATGCATACAATTGTTAAGGGGATGCAGACCAGAGAAAGACTTTCGTCTTGTTTACATCAGGGTCCCCCATTTTCAATTCATCATATTTCATATCTAAATCATATAATATCTCATTGCTAAATATATGCAATATATAATCTAATAATCCAATAATCTAAATCTAATATATAATATAAAAATGCTAAATGCATGGGTATTTTATTTTGTCTTTAACACTTTAAGTGCCGAAAACGTGTGTAGGCGTCTTTCCTAGCCATGCTAAAGTTGCCGAGGACGCCCTAACTCGTCTTTAATATCAATATTTCAAAAATCTGTGATCGAAATCATATTTTTCCTCCGCAGCCCTGAGACACAGTGCTGGCCTCCTCTCAACCCTCTAGCGGTTCAAGAGCGCCATCTGGTGGCCGATCGAAATCATATTTTTCCTCCGCAGCCCTGAGACACAGTGCTGGCCTCCTCTCAACCCTCTAGCGGTTCAAGAGCGCCATCTGGTGGCCGATCGGCAGAAGCGCCAAACAGGAAGTCATGTGGATGAAGTGCTGATCGTTCATATTACTTCCGGGCACTCTCTATAGGTCCCGGGACTCGATCTCGACACAATACATAGCGATCCGTTGCCAATAACTCGATAAACAACATGATTTGGACGTATATACTATTATACAACCTGGAAATAGATCGCGTATTTCTACATCCCATAATAGGAATATTTCAGTTCCACGCTCATCGTCCAACGGCGCGAGATACGGTAAGATTCAGCGTTATTTTTGAACGTGTTCGATATAAACTGCTCTGATGATCATATCACCCACACTAGATGAATGATATAACGCTGCCCACGGAATTATAAACGATCCCCCGCCCATCCGGTCATCATCAGATGATACGTAGAAACTTCTAGAAGTACGTCCAATTGAAATTTTTTATCTCGCACAGATTCCTACCAAACTGTATTTCATCATCAATATAATGCATTTGGGGCTATAAATCACGTTCTGGAGAAAGCTGCAGAAAGAGATGAAAACATACTTATACTTTAGACCATATTTTACTATGAATATGTGAATGAAAAAGTTTAACGTTGCTACACAATGAACAATACATATAGGACCTTGAATGGGCCCTAATAATGGCAATCTAGCAATAGAATTTAAAAAGTTATAGCCCTGCAAAGAAGGGGAACTTCTCCATAGACAAATAGAGATGGCAACGGATGGTATATCATGAATTTAGCCTTAGGCAATCAAAGTGTTAATGTTAGCTTGCAAACTCAAATACTGTCTTGGTAAGCCTCATAATGAATTGTTTGGGGTAAAAAATAAAAACATTGTGATGTGTATCGTGTATCGCCGAAAGGTCAGAAAATATCGTGATATCATATTTAGGCCATATCGCCCAGCTCTACGATATGCCCTACTTTGTTTACTTGTTTATTGCACAATGTCGTTCTATTGGATTCTTATTATATATTACTATTGTATTATGCACATCGTTGCGGGCAAGACCCCCCACATTTCATTGTATACTTGTATGCCGTGACAAATAAAACTCTTGACTTGACTTGACTAATCGCTTTGTACATACTGTAGATCACTAGATATATCAGTTGATAGCTGTATTTCACGTTGCATGCACAGTATTACAGTATATGCACAGAGCTGTTTTCTTATCAATTTTGGACTATGGTGATCATGTGATTTATAGGCAGACAGAGTAGATTGCACTACAAGCTCTGCAGCGTATTTATAATCTGATATATCTAGTGATCTATGTCATCTTGTTATCAACAAGTAAAGGCTTTGAAACTCATTAAAAGCCGTCTGTGGAGAATTTAATTTCATTTTAAACCTTAATTTCAACTCGTAAGACACTGAGGTTACTGTCATTTACAGCGACGACGAGCTTACAAAACAAGACACAGTTTATCAACAATTTCATACATATAGGCACAATAAATAAGAATAAACTATAAAAAAAATATATCTGCCAAGAGTCGACACACAGTGCTCGGAGATCATACTTTTAAATGCATGTAAGGGGGAAATTGACCAATAATGGCTTTAAAAATAAACAAATACCAATAATTCTTACACCTTTCAACCAGAGAAGGCCATCCAACCTTTTCATAAAGGACAGTGGTGGGTATCATATCTGTCTCACCAGTAATACATCTGAGTGCAGAATTATAGACCAAATCCAGAGGTTTAAGAGTTGAAGCCACAGCATGCCTATAAATCACATCACCACAGTCCAAGATTGATAAGATTGATACGAAAACAGCTTCAACAATCCTCTTTCTATTAAACACAGGAAAGATTGATCTATTTCTGTACAGGAAGCCACTTTTCTGTCGCAGCTTGGAAGCAAGAATATCCACATGGAACATAAATAAAAATGTCTCATCCAGCCACAAGCCAAGATATTTATACTTGGTGACTCTCTCAATGTTGAACCGCTTATGGTACAAATACAGTATGCACTTCATCGTAAGAATGAGAAGGAGCATAACATATGGGGAACGAGAGAATCCAATCACCGAAACGGTTCACTCAAATTATGTTTCTGACAACATTTTAGGCAAGAAATAGGATATGCAATTGATATTTGATCTGTGATCGAGTCGCATCGAAATGATCAATTGAAAGATGTTTACTCAAGTTGAAAATATTCCCACACACACACACACACACACACACACACACACACACACACACACACACACACACACACACACACACACACACACACACACACACACACACACACACACACACACACATCGTTGAAAAGGCCCTCTCCAAAGATGATGATGTACAGCTGCTCGTTGACTCCTATGTCTTCAAACACATTCAGAACAGCCACTGGATCTACTGCGGAGATAATGGAAGCAAACAACAGGTTCTCCTGCAAGGAAGGAAGGAAGGAAGGAAGGAAGGAAGGAAGGAAGGAAGGAAGGAAGGAAGGAAGGAAGGAAGGAAGGAAGGAAGGAAGGAAGGAAGGAAGGAAGGAAGGAAGGAAGGAAGGAAGGAAAGAAGACAATTATTTCTCATTTCTTGTCATACTAATTACAATAAATCAATGATTGATTGATTGATTGATTGATTTATTGAATGAATGAATGAATGAATGAATGAATGAATGAATGAATGAATGAATGAATGAATGAATGAATGAATGGATGAATGAATGAATGATTGGATGAATGAATGAATGAATGAATGAATGAATGAATGAATGAATGAATGAATGAATGAATGAATGAATGAATGAATGAATGAATGAATTAATTAATTAATTAAGGTAAATGCTGAATAGCTGACCCGTCCTTTATGCAATTATTATACAGCACCATTAAATAACATAAATTACATATTAGCTGTAATTGTTTACAGATACTTAGCGATGTCTGCAAACACATTAGTCTTGTACCCGGATCTTCCAGACCTTCCAGGGAGGGCTCAGAATTCAAAAAAAGTTTGGGCCCATGCTTTTTTTTAAGTGGCCAATGGCACACGAGTAAAAGGTGTGGCCAGCAGGACGGTGTTGCTTCCACTGACCAATGGGAACGCAGATAAGGCACCAAGCGGCAATTCACAACTTCGTCAACTTCCGTTAAGTCATCATCAGAACGCACCATAGCACTGAAACTGCTCTTACAAAAATAATTAGTGACCTCAGAATAAACTCTGATGCAAACAAAGTCTCAATTCTCGTCCTATTAGATCTAAGCGCAGCGTTTGACACGATCGACCATGATATCCTAATAAATCGTCTAGAAAAGTTAGTTGGTCTTTCTGACTATGTATTAAACTGGTTCAGAACATATATCAAAGGGAGAAAATATTACGTCAGGCTTGGAGATCATTCTTCTGAGAAACATGACACCTACTTCGGAGTTCCACAGGGGAGCTGCCTTGGTCCATTATTATTCTCGCTATACAGTACATGCTGCCACTCGGAGACATCATTAGAAAGCACAATGTATGTTTCCATAGTTACGCAGATGACACACAATTACATCTCCGCTGAACCAAATGATCACACAGCTATAAACTCCATTTCCGCCTGTCTCTTAGCAATAAACAAATGGATGACGAACAACTTCCTAAAATTAAATGAGGGCACAACTGAAATCCTACTAGTCGGTCCTATAACAAAAAGAGAAATGTTACAGAGCAATATGGGACAACTTACTCCTTGGATCAAAACTGAAGTTACAAGTCTTGGTGTTATAATAGACTCAGACCTAAGCTTTAAATCACACATCAACAAGGTGACAAAAACATAATTTTTCCACCTTAGAAACATAACTAAGGTACGGCCGTTTATAAATCAAAAAGATGCTGAAAAACTGATCCATGCCTTTATCTCAAGCCGACTTGACTACTGTAATGCACTCCTCACTGGCCTCCCAAAAAAAAACACAGAACGACTCCAACTCATTCAAAACTCGGCAGCTAGGCTACTAACTAGAACCAAGAGGAGAGACCACATCACTCCTGTATTAGCTAACCTACACTGGCTTCCGGTAACATTTAGAATTGATTTCAAGGTCCTCCTCCTTATATACAAAGCACTAAATGGAACAGGACCAAGCTACATTGCAAATTATCTAGTCAACTATGTGCCTCCTAGAACATTGCGATCATCTACTACTGGTCTATTGAAGGTTCCAAGCCACAGTCTAAGGAAAATCGGGGATGCAGCCTTTGCAAACTATGCACCAAAATTATGGAACACACTACATATGGACATTAGGGAAGCTATATCTCTTAATATTTTCAAAAATAAGCTAAAAACGTACCTCTTCACCATAGCCTTCTAATACACTCCGCTGTACTGTAGCACTATTTTACTCTGTCCATTCTATTGCATAATTCTTACAATTTATTCTATTCTATTATTGCACTGTATTATTTTACTCTGTCTATTGCTTTTTATTACAGGTTCAAAACTGTCAGGTTTTTATTGCACTGGGCTACAGTTTTCTGTCTATTGTTTATTACAGGTTAAAACTGTCGGGTATTGAACTGTGTGTGTATCGAGCAGAAGAGACTGTCATGAGCAGGAGACTACTGTCTGATATGGCTTGCCTTAAAATGTGCATTGTGGTGTCAGGCAGAAGAGAAGACTGTCATGTTTTGAACTATGGATACCGAACAAAGGTTTGGGACGGCTTTGAACTGTTGAAACAGTCATTCAGAACAGTTTTACCATTGTCCGACTTTGAACCGTTGAACAGTAATCCAGAACTTTTTTATTGCACTGTAAAATATATATATTTTTCAATCTATTCTATTCTACAATTTTATTGCACTGCACTATTGCACAATTTTGAAACGAAAAGGGCCGACAGATAAATAAAACCACCTGCAAAGTGATGTCCTGAACTCCGAAGACTTCGATCTGGCAGATGGCGTAGAGCGACAGGCCGATCCCAATGCTGTTCCAGAGGGTTCCCACGACCGCGTACCAGATGACCGTGCCGACGTTCTGGAAGAACGGCCGCGTGGGCATGAAGTAGCCGTTCTCCAGGACGATTGGCGGGAGCATGTAGAGGAAGAAGACGTTGGAGTCGAGCAGGGCGGGGGGCTCCTCCTTCACCGCGTGCATGATGCCACCCACGATCAGCCCAATGACGATGAGCAGGCAGGACTCTGGGATCCAGATGGTGATTTTGTGGTAGATGTGGAAGCCTGGGGGCGGAGAGGAGAGGAGAGGAGAGGAGGAGGAGAAGAGAGGAGAGCGGGAGAGGAGAGGAGAGGAGGAGGAGAGCAGGGGGAGAGGAGAGGAGGAGGAGAAGAGAGGAGAGCGGGAGCGGGAGAGGAGAGGAGAGGAGGAGAAGAGAGGAGAGCAGGAGAGGAGAGGAGAGGAGGAGGAGAGCAGGGGGAGAGGAGAGGAGAGGAGAGGAGAGGAGAGGAGAGGAGAGGAGAGGAGAGGAGAGGAGAGGAGAGGAGAGGAGAGGAGAGGAGGAGGAGAGAGGAGGAGGAGAAGAGAGGAGAGTGGGAGAGGAGAGGAGAGGAGGAGAGCAGGGGGAGAGGAGAGGCGGAGGAGAAGAGAGGAGAGGATAGGAGGAGGAGAAGAGAGGAGAGCGGGAGAGGAGAGGAGAGGAGAGGAGGAGGAGAGCAGGGGGAGAAGAGAGGAGAGGAAATGAGGAGGAGAGCAGGGGGAGAATATAGGAGAGGAGGAGGAGAGGAGAGGAGAAAAGAGGAGAGCTGGAGAGGAGAGGAGGAGGAGAGGAGAGCGGGAGAGGAGAGGAGGAGGAGAGCAAGGGGAGAAGATAGGAGAGGAGAGGAGGAGAGCAGGGGGAGAAGAGAGGAGAGCGGGAGAGGAGAGGAGGAGGAGAAGAGAGGAGAGCGGAAGAGGAGAGGAGGAGAGCAGAGGGAGAAGAGGAGAGGAGGAGGAGGAGAAGAGAGGAGAGCGGGAGAGGAGAGGAGGAGAGCAGGGGGAGAAGAGGAGAGGAGAGGAGGAGGAGAAGAGAGGAGAGCGGGAGAGGAGAAGAGAGGAGAGCGGGAGAGGAGAGGTGGAGGAGAGCAGGGGGAGAAGAGAGGAGAGGAGGAGGAGGGGATAGCGGGAGAGGAGAGCATGAGGGGAGCAGGACGAGAGGAGAGGAGAACACGAGGAGGAGGAGATCATGAGGAGAAGAATAGAGGGGAGCATGAGGAGAGGAGAGGAGAGGAGATGGGAGGAGGAGAGGAGAGGGGGTGGCATGAGGAGAGCAGGATGAGAGGAGAGGAGAGTCGGAGGAGAGGAGAGGATAGCAGGAGGAGAGGAGAGCAGGATGAGAGCAGGAGGAGAGGAGAGCAGGAGGAGAGGAGAGCAGGGGCAGAGGAGAGAAGCGGAGATGAGAGTAGTGAAGGAGAGGAGAGAGGAGAGTGGGGAGGAGGAGAGGAGAGGAGAAGGGAAGGAAATGCAGAAGAAGAAGGAAAAATTAGTAGAAAGGTAAGGAGATATGAGGAGAGGGGTGAAGAGGAGAAGAAAGGAAGAAAGAAGGATAAGGAGAAGAAAGGAGACACAAGGAGAGGACCGAACAGGAGAGCAGAAGAGAGGAAAGGAAAAAAGGAGAGAGAGGTGGGAGAGAACAAATAAACCTGATGAGAACACTGAGACTTGTGTCCACAGATTCCGGTGGGAGTGCATTGCATTATGGGATGGCCTGGATGTTGTCAGTCTATGCTCAAAATTCTACCAGACAGTCAAAAATACTACCAAATAACTGCTAGGAATTCACATGCAGGCAACCAAGTTGTCTTTGTAGAAGGCCCCTCACTCATGGTTAGTAGAGATTGCAGAAAAGTACTGCAATGATGCAAAAATAAATAAGTAAATCAAACTACAATGGCATTAAGATATTCCTTTATTAATCCCCTTGGGATTAATAGACTGTCTGGTATGTTTCGTGTTTCCATGGGATCTGAATCTGATCTGACAGGTATGGGTATGGGCTAAAATGCACACATACAAAACATACATGCATTGCATACACATGCGCAGTCCGCGCCATACACACACACGCACGCACACACATAACAGATCGGTTCGGACATGCTCTGAGTGGGAGTTGAACCCCGGTCTCCCGCGCCGCGGGGGCCATCACAGACCCCTATACCAAGAGGTGAATTCACTTCTAAGTAATGAGTCTGGATGCCTCTGGGGAGTGAGTTTACTTGCAGTACCGCTGCCGTCCACAGTCACTTCACAACACTGTCCATCGTGACTGTAGGATAGACACACGGCACCTCCGTTACACACACACACACACACACACAGGACCGCCTGGGAGAAATGCGAGGCCCTGTGCGAGATTTAAACGCGAGCCCCCCCCCCCCAAAAGGTAAAAAAAATTAAAAAAATTATATAATTTTTTTTTTTTTTCCATACAGTTAACATATTCGTAAATAATAGCGCTGCCCGAGGCTGGGCATGATACAGTCAACATATAGCAAGAGAGAGAGCGAGAGAGAGCTCCCGTTCTACAGTCAATATACAGTGTACAGAGAGAGAGACACATTGGAAAGAAATTGAAATGCTATTTGGCCCTAAACAGAGAGTACACAGTGGCAGAATACCTGAGCACTGTGACTGAAGATCCTTGACTAGGTAGACTCAGCGAGCACAGCCTAGCCATCGAGAAAGGCCGCCATAGGCAGACTGTGTGTGTTAGAAAGAGAGAGAGAGAGAGAGAGCATGTGTGTTAGAGAGAGAGCATGTATGAGAGAGATAAGCAAAGATGACCCCCTAAAGGATATTCAACTTTTAATGAAAGAACAAAACAGAAGGAAAAGATAACTTCACAAAGGCAACATGAATATACATAGATCCAAAAGGACAAAGATCAACACTTAAATCCAAAGAGAAGAGGGTCTATACCAGAGAAAACAAAGCAGCAAGGAGCCAATGGCCGACAGCTAAAGGCTAGCCAGGTAGGCTACTGACACCAGGCCACACACAGCTTTGGCCAACGGCCCAACGCTACCCAAGCTACACAAACGACCAAGACAATGAATTCACACACAGCACATGTCGTATCTCCAAATGTTGTGAAGTAACATATGTTTTGCCTGGAAAAAAACATCGTTATTAACAAAACATTCGGGAGGGGAAGGAAGGAAGAGTGGGGTAATGTCATGATTTTCATTAATCTTACCTGCACCAAGGAACGCAGGGCGAAAGGCCGCAACACAGGTCTCCACGTTGACGAAAGGCCTTCTCGCTGGCGGGACAAAAATAACCCCCTGCTATTCTCACGGCTAATGTCAATGGTCGTAGCACAAGCTAACAGCTAACTCAAGGCTAACTGATAGCATCAAACGAACGTTCCCAGCCGAGCGCAGCCGGCAGCTAACGTCGTAGCTAAACAGCTAACTGGCTAACCAGTTAGCTCAACCAGGCTATCGCTAACCATTAGCTAACGCAGAAGCAAGCTATGCGGCTACATACAGGTGCTTGACACCATGCCACACACCGTTAGCTACTAGTAGTACTACAACAGCTAGTGGCCAGTTTAGCTCCAGAGAGAGAGAGAGAGAGAGAGAGAGTGATGTCCACGGCGGGAATAGAATAGAGTTAATAGAATAGGTTAAAAACTCACCAAACGTCCAAGAGGATGGAGACAACCGTGTGGAGTTGACGAAGTTCATCTGCCAAACGACCATCCTCTTCATCTTGGCTGTATGCGCTGTCTCTAGGTTAGCTAACGCTAGTTAGCCTTTAGCTAAGCTAGCTACTAGCCGACATCATCATGGCTATACCATGACAAGGCTCCGGCCATTTGTCCCGCCAGCGAGAGGCCTTTCGTCAACGTTCCTTGGTGACCGACCGACTGATAATGACCGACCTCTTTCTTCGTCCTTGGCTGGCATAACTAAGCATAATAGTCAAAAGCTGCACGCGCGAAATAGTCAAACGCAGCTGACTCACGCCGGCGTACTACACATGATGTAAGTTTAACCACTCCCTTCGTTGAAACCAATAGTATGTCTGCTGCAGAGCCCCAGAGGCTGAGCTCCAATAGTGAGTATGTCACTGCAGAGTGCAGACCCAGGAACAAGTCAGACACATTCTACAAACGTGTCTAATGTGAAATATATAAGCATATAAGCAAAACTAGATTTTAGGTCTGTGATGAAAAAGGGCCTCGCGGGAAGGGGGGCCTCGCAAAAAAAAAAAAATAATAATAATAATAATAATAATTAATAATATAATAATAATAATAATAATAATAATAATAATAATAATAATAATAATAATAATAATAATAATAATAATAATAATAATAATAATAATAATAATAATAATAATAATAAAATAATAAATAATAATAATAATAATAATAATAATAAAAAAAAAAGAAAAAAAAAAAAAAAAAAAAAAAATTGCGAGGCCCCCCTTCCCGTGAGGCCCTGTGCGACCGCACTGCTCGCATACCCCCTGAGGCGGCCCTGCACACACACACACACACACACACACACACACACACACACACACACACACACACACACTCACACACACACACACACACACACACACACACACAGTGCGGTTGGAATGCCCACGGGCCCTGAGCGAGATTGACAGCTCGGGCCTCCCCCCCCCCCCCCCCCCCCCACCGATATTTATTGTATTATTAAAAAAAATAAATAATCAATTTTCTTTTCTTTTTTTTCACCATGAAACAAAACATATCACAATGCAATAATAATACGTCAAATGTATATACTCTCTTTTCTGGACTCTTTTCGTATCACAAACAGTACTGTATTTGCAAATCTGTATGTCATGTATAGATGTAGCACTACTGTCTATCTGTATGTCATGTATGTCATTATGTTATGATGAATTGAAAATGGGGGACCCTGATGTAAACAAGACGAGTCTTTCTCTGGTCTGCATCCCCTTAACAAATTGTATGTATTGAGCTGTACTGTATTGTACCTATTCTGCAATCTGTTAAATAAAGTTTTCATTCATTCACCATGACATTACGTTAGTTAGCAATCCAAGCTAGCGTGATAACGTTAGTAGTTAATCGCAGAGACAAATCGCATCTGCGATCCTAAAGAGACAATGCATGCGTGTGTGTTCCGGTGTGTGTGCTAAACTAACCGCTGTGTGTACCACTAAAACATTGAGTGTCGTTGCATGCCGAATA
>NC_140165.1:37244591-37296897 GCF_963971535.1 Notolepis coatsorum | reverse complement strand
GAGATCCTGTAACAAGTAGGCCTACTGTCTATCTGTATGTCATAAATGTCATTATGAATTGAAAATGGGGGACCGTGATGTAAACAAGACGAAAGTCTTTCTCTGGTCTGCATCCCCTTAACAATTGTGTGTATTGAGCCGTACTGTACTGTACCCATTCTGCAATCTGTTAAATAAAGTTTTCATTTAATCAATCAAGTGTGTTGCGCGCGTGCGATTCGTCACCTCGACCACGTGACCAGAGTGTCATCACGAAAGAGGCGGGGCGAGTCGCTCAGCAGAACACCGCAGAGAGAGAGAGAGAGAGAGAGAGAGAGAGAGAGAGAGAGAGAGAGAGAGAGAGAGAGAGAGAGAGAGAGAGAGAGAGAGAGAGAGAGAGAGAGAGAGAGAGAGAGAGAGAGAGAGAGAGAGAGAGAGAGAGAGAGAGAGAGAGAGAGAGAGAGAGAGAGAGAGAGAGAGAGAGAGAGAGAGATGAGAGAGAGTTAGCGAGCTGCAACTAACCAACACACCGCGAATAGTTCCCCTCAGATGGACTAGTATCACATGTAAGTAGGCCTCCCTTCTCTCTTACTGTACGTCGCACATTATACCATTCGTTATGAATGACATAGATATATATATACAGTGAGGTTTATTGCCCTTAATATCGGGTGCTGCTAAAGCTAATGGGTTCATTGTTTACACGTCGCGGTAACTTCGGAAACTGAAGCCAAGGTGTTACTTTTGTGTATTGGTTGGTTAGGTGAGCAACCCCAGATAATAATAATAATAATGCATTTTATTTATAAGGCGCCTTTCAAGACACTGTGTAGCCCATTCAGTGAACAGAACAGAATCTAAAATAAAAGAATACTAGGGTAGAATCTATAGTAGCTGAGATAGAAACGGACAGAGAAGAATAGATGAGAAGAGAACAGAGCAGAGTTAAAATACAGAATAGAGACATAATAAAGCAATGACATTGATTTGCCTGCTGCTAATGCACCAGATACTTGGGCATGGCAGGTCAGTGGCTGGAGCTGCCTGGAGAGAAGGCTACTGCTGCTGCTGTAACTTACTGGTATTACATAACAGTGAGGTTGACTGGGCAATATCCTCCTGTGGCTGTGTGTGATGCAAGGATGGGAGTTAAGGTGTGTTTCCTTTGCGGGTAGTGTGTGTGACAGTGTGACTGACCCGATCTCACCTTGGGAGGAGAGGCAACTTCCCAATTGCCAATTCACAAGAGGGTAGGCTCATTGGAATTTATCTTCTTATCCACACACACACACACACACACACACACACACACACACACACACACCAGACCCTCTGTACTACATGATAGCGTCCATTCTCCAGAGAGGTCAGATGGTCTTATACCCAGATAGTGACACAGAGGTGGTATTAGCTAAACTCCTATTGAAGGAAGGAAGGGACAAAGAGAGGAAGGGTGGATTAAAGTCCACCATCATCCCTGTACCCAAAAAATCTATGCCCGCTTGCCTCAACGACTACCGCCCTGTAGCCCTCACCTCCATAGCCATGAAGTGCTTTGAGAAGCTAGTGAAGGGCTACATCTGTTCCTCCCTCCCCATCAACCTGGACCCCCTGCAATTTGCATATCGCCCCAACAGGTCCACGGAGGACGCCATAGCCCATGTGCTGCACACAGCAGCATCACACCTGGACAAGAGGCAGGGGAACTATGTGAGAATGCTGTTCATCGACTACAGCTCAGCATTCAATACCATAGTCCCCTCCAAACTCATAGCCAAGCTCAGGGACCTGGGCTTGAACTATGACCTCTGCCAGTGGGTCCTGGACTTCCTGACGGGCAGACCCCAGGTGGTAAAAGCAGGCAACTGCACCTCCTCATCCATCACGCTCAACATAGGGGCCCCCCAGGGCTGTGTTCTGAGCCCCCTCCTCTACTCCCTGTACACACATGACTGCGTGGCACAGCGGAACAACAACACAATCATCAAATTTGCTGATGACACAGTAGTGGTGGGCCTGATCTCTGCCAACGACGAGAGGGCCTACCTGGAAGAGGTAGAGAATCTGTCACAGTGGTGTCAGGAGAACTGCCTCTCCCTGAACGTCAGCAAAACAAAAGAGATGATTGTGGACTTCAGGAGGTCGGGGGTCAAGGACTACAGCCCCCTCAGCATCGACGGGGCACCGGTTGAGAGAGTGAACAGTTTCAAGTACCTCGGAGCCCACATATCCGAGGACTTGACATGGACCACACACATTGACAGTGTTGTGAAGAAGGCACGACAACGCCTCTACTTCCTCAGGCGCCTAAGGAAGTTCCACGTCAGTCAGAAGATCCTTAGGAACTTCTACTCATGTACAATAGAGAGCATCCTGACTGGCAACATCACCTCCTGGTTTGGGAATAGCACTGCACAAGACCGTAGCAGACTACAAAGAGTGACACGTTCAGCCGAACGCACAATTGGAGGGGGGCTTCCCACCCTCCAGAACATTTACAACAAGCGGTGCAGGGGGAAGGCTAAGATCATTATTAAGGACTCGAGCCACCCGAACTGCCTCTTTGAACTGCTGCGGTCAGGCAAGCGATACCGGAGTCTTAAGGCGAGCACAGAAAGACTCAGAAGAAGCTTCTATCCCCAGGCCATCAGGCTGCTAAACGAACAATAAACACTATGCAACAACCATCAAATGCACACAGCACACACACCCACACGCACACACTCACTTAAACCACACAAACACACTTTATATTTATTGATAAAGGATTGCACTACAACTCGTACACCCACTGTAAATTGTACCTAAATTGCACCTCATCCCATTTCTGCCTTGCACTATATAGTATTGTATTAGTACACTGCACAGTATTGTATATTACATGGTAACTCAGTTACGTCTATTCTGCATCGAACATTGTACATATGTCTATACTGAACACTGTGACCTCATTTTTTTTTTTACTTCTAATTTACATGCTATACTATGTTATTTTATTTCATACTTATCTTGTCTTGCACAGTCTCTGGAGCGTAACAGTAAGAAGCATTTTGTATAAAAGTATTCTGTACTTCTGTATGACAACTATTAAAGAAACTTGAAACTTGAACTTGAACTAAACATGTGTGTAATGGATGTATGGATGGATGGTTGATGCAGGAAAGTTTAGGACGATATGAAAAAGGAATGGATTGAGGATGGTTCGATTTATGGATGGATGACAGATGGATGGATGGATGGATAATGGATAAATGGATGGAAGGGAGGAGTAAGGAAGAATCAACGAAGTGCAGCATGGCTAGTTTCATAGAGTGGTGCTCTGTGAGTAATAAGAAGACATCAATACCCTGCTACTGGCTACTGAGGCCAGTAAAGTGTGTGTGTGTGCACGTGCGTGCACTGCGTGTGTGTGTGTGTGCGTGCGTGCATGCTTGTTGAGAGAGACAGTGAAAGAGTCTGTTTATGGCCTAATAAATGAACAAATTACAGGTACAATCCATCCATATATGGCATGTGTGTGTGTGCATAGGAGGTTGTTGTTGTGTTTTAGTATATCCTACCTGTCAGATCAGCTTCAGATCCCATGGGAACCCAGACATACCAGACTATTGTAGATGTCCACTTGTATAAGTTTATTTACTTTTGCATCCCTGTAGAACCATATCTCAATCTCTACTACTAACCGTGCAGAGTGAGGGAAGCCTTCTACAAAGCTGTGTGTTTGTGTTTGCATGTGAATATCAGTTCACTGGTAGTAGAGCTGTGAGGGACAAGAAGAGTGTGTGTGGTATTTGTATGTAGTCGTACAGTGTGTTTCTTCTCTGTGTGTTGTGCATATTTACTTTGTGTGTGTGTTTGTGTACATGCACAAACATGCATTCTACAGTTGTGTGTGTGTTAGTGTTGTCACGATACTGGAATTTCTAACTTCGATACGATACCTTGAAAACTGAAAAGTATCGATATTCTATACCATTTTTGATACCACAGGGAACATTTTTTAATCTTAAAATGTAAAAAGAAATATATATAGCTTTTTTTTTTAAATAAACAAAATTTTGCTTTTGTTGCTGGTCGATTCTCCTCAGCTTCTCTCTGGTACTATAATATAAGATAAATATAACACTTTTAAAACCCGTTGTTTCTCTTTAGATCAGACATTTAAAAATAACTAAATAATCTAATCTACTCTTAGAAATTAAGTAAAGTTAATAGTACTGCCTGTTACGCATAACAGCATCTAAGTTAATTTACTTCTGACCATTATAGTAAAAGTATTTTCCTATGAACTGAAACTCGTAAGATCAAATAAGGCTGTGTGGTGATTAGACATAATTCACCCACGGAACTGTTGTCCAGGGTTCGATTCCCGCTTGGGGACCAGGTTTCCATGATGCCAGGTACTCAGGTGGGGTATCTCCCAGGCCTCTCTGTGTGGAGTTTGCATGTTCTCCCCGTGCTCGCAAGGGTTTCCCCCCCGATAAGATAAACCCAATGGAAAAACATGCACAACAGATCGCTAACGCTGTGGCGTCCTTGACGAAGACGGACAGGAGCACTTGGATTGGTCCCCGGGGCGCGGCTCACGTTGACACCCTATCTGCTCCCGGCTGCCCATGGGGGGAAGGACAATGGGATGGGAAAAGTGCAGAGAGACATTTCATCGGCGACTCAGTGCATGTGTGTGTGTGTTCCTGTGGGTCGCCCATCTCGCGTGTGTGTGTGTGTTAAAAGAACTGCATGACAAATAAAGACTTCTAGTCTAACTTCTAAGTTGTTGGGAATATTGGTTCCGCATGGACGTTATAGTGTTGCTATCCTGTCGGCATCTTGTCCAAGTCAAGTCAAGTCAAGAGTTTTATTTGTCACGGCATACAAGTATACAATGAAATGCGGGGGGTCTTCTAGTCAGTTAGCTAGTAACGAGATAGGTGTGTTGTTGTGATTTTCGATGCACAATAAATGTTCAGAACTCTCTTTTGACACCCCGCCTCAGACTCCTATCCTTCGGCACTACAGCTAGCATCATTGGCGTTCAGTTACAGCTATATTGGCCAACGTTAGCCAGCTATCTAGCTAGGGATGGGTACCTTTCACATTTGAACCGATACCAACCGGTACCTGTGAATCGATACCGGTACCCAACGGTACCTTTTTTCGGTACTTTAGTCTCAAGAAATTTAATTTACCTACCTCAGTCGTAAAAAAAAAATCCAAACTTCAAATAACTACAATTTCGACAGTTTTCGGCTTGTCATTGCTCCGACTGCTTTGTTGTTGAATCAAGTCAAATCCTAGGTAAGCATATATTGTGCGTGTGAACGTTGACATGAAAAGAAAAAAGTTAAAAAAAAAAAAAAAAAAATTATTTTTATTTTTTTTTGGTTTCTCACTTGATTCGATACTCGGTAGTACCGACGTGTTTCGGTTCGGTACCTCAAAAGTACAGAATTCGGTACCCATCCCTATATCTAGCCAGCTACAGCACCACGAACTGCCAGCCAGCTGGCTACCTTTAACAACAGTCATCTAGCCAGCCACTGCACTAAGAACTGCTAGCCAACCAGCTACCTTTAATTCACAATACAACAGCCAGCTAGCCAGCTACTGCACTATGAACTGCCAACCAGCTAGCTGGCTACCCTTAACCCACATTATAACAGCTATCCAGCCAGCTGCACTACGAACTGCCAGCTGGCCACCCCCAATCCACAACACAACAGCCAGCCAGCCATACAAAATACGGTCTCAGCCAATCACATCGATTTGTACAGTTAGTTAGCCAGCCACGCCATTGCGAATGAAA
The DNA here is from genome assembly GCF_963971535.1 of Notolepis coatsorum. Lineage (NCBI taxonomy): Eukaryota > Metazoa > Chordata > Actinopteri > Aulopiformes > Paralepididae > Notolepis > Notolepis coatsorum. Next base: position 37,291,112 of record NC_140165.1, on the reverse strand, counting down.
AGGTAGCCAGCACAGCCCGTATTAGCTAGCTACAGTAGCTAGGTAGCTAACGTTAGCCAACGGAAGAACGATAGCTAGCCAACAGCTGCAACAACGGAAGCCAATGATCAGCCGTTGATATTATGAGCTATCAGTAGCTAGCCAGCTAGATAACGTTAGACAACGCCTCATGTATTAAACTAAAGTGAATAGTTTACTGGGCCATTTTGTTTAATGCTTCAGTGATGTTGAAAGAGGAGCTGTCACGACAAGTTGCGGAGTCTCTGCACTTGTTATCTTTGGAGCGAATGAGAAGATTTGTTTACAAGACAGGTCTGTGAGGGGGAGGGGCAATGCATGCAATGCAGCAGCGTGCGTGTGTGTCAACAACTTGCTGTAGGAGAGAAGACAGCGAGAAAGCCAGCTGGTATCTATAGTGAAGAAAGTACCGATATTGCGGGAAATGAGTATTGAAACTGTTTTAAATATTCAGAATCGATACGTATAGAAAAATCGATATTTTTGACAACACTAGTGTGTGTGTGTTTGTGTACTATAAAGTGCAGTGTGATCATTACAGTAGCCATCAGTGGTTTCTGGTTTCACTGTGTAAGTCAAGGACGACAGGGGACACATTGATCTGAAGAGATCCTGCTATGATGAGTGAACTGCATATGAATTACCTGCTTATGGGCAACTCTGTGTGTCTGCAAGCACACAAATGTGGGTGAGTGTCTAGAGAAATTCTGGAGATGGGTTAGCATGCAGGTAGTGGTGCATACCTGTGTGTGTGTGTGTGTGTGTGTGTGTGTGTGTGTGTGTGTGTGTGTGTGTGTGTGTGTGTGTGTGTGTGTGTGTGTGTGTGTGTGTGTGTGTGTGTGTGTGTGTGTGTGTGTGTGTGTGTGTGTGTGTGTGTGTGTGTGTGTGTGTGTGTGTGTGTGTGTGTGTGTGTGTGTGTGTGTGTGTGTGTGTGTGTGTGTGTGTGTGTGTGTGTCCACCACTTTCATTGGACAATTTACACAAATTAAACGATGAAGTACTAGACCATAGCAATTAGCAAATAGGTAAATAGTTGTTTAGAAAACACATTTTCCCTAAAAGCTGGAGGTAGTCAGTTTGACATCATAAGTCAAGCATAGGGGGGTAGTCTCTTCACTAGAGAGTGTGGTAGACAAGTCATGTGACCGAGTCTCAGGTTTAATCCATGTCTGTGCCGCATGGCCCTGTTCTGAGAAGCAAGACCATGTTTCCCACATGTTTATTTTTTTATTTTTTATTTAAGTCACTTGTGGTGGAAAATTTAGAATACTTTTGAACTTGAGGTTAAATCCATATCTATGCAGTACAGCCCCCCTTCTGAGAAGTGGGTCATGGTGTATCCCCACAAGTTTAGTATATATTTTTTAAATGTATTTTTAGGTTAATTGTGGTGGACTATTGAAAAGACATATGCTGCCCGTACAAAGCAGCATGAACTGTGTTCGTCATGCGATGTGACTGTCATGTCATGTGATGTGATGTGATGTCATGCAATGTCATGTGATGGTGATGGTCATGTGATGGTGATGTGATGGTGATGGTCATGTGATGGTGATGTGATGTGACTGATGTGATGGTGATGTGATGTGACTGTCATGGTCATGTGATGTGACTGTCATGGTCATGTGATGTGACTGTGATGGTCATGTGATGTGACTGTGATGGTCATGTGATGTGACTGTGATGGTCATGTGATGTGACTGTGATGGTCATGTGATGTGACTGATGTGATGTGACTGTGATGGTGATGTGATGGTCAGGTGATGTGATGTGATGGTCATGTGATGTAACTGTGATGGTCATGTGATGTGACTGTGATGTGACTGTGATGGTCCTGTGTTTCATATTGAAAAATCAACATGCACTCTCTCAAAAAATATTGTTGTGCTGGGAATTGCTCCCCTTAATTGTCATCAGATGAAAAAATTTACAATTCCCGCACTCACTTTTTCTCTGCTTTTATTGTCGTCAACGTTTCGGCTATTCAGCCTTCATCAGGACAGTGGCACTGTCCTGATGAAGGCTGAATAGCCGAAACGTTGACGACAATAAAAGCAGAGAAAAAGTGAGTGCGGGAATTGTAAATCTTTTCACCTGTGTTTCATATTGCCATCGTCCACCGCAGATACTAGAAGCCGTACTAAACCATAACCCTGCGTGAATAGGAACCCTGGTCAGAGGTCTGTTCCACCAACTCAGCCATCCATTCTCTCGAGGCTAAATGAGCCAAAGTGTGATTTCAGAATTAATACATATTTATGTTATTTAAAATAGGGACAATACATATTAATGGACATTTTCATGTACAAAAAACATACATTCGATTGTGAAAATTAATATTAGGCTAGATTGTGAAAAATAGGCTACAGCCCTCGGTGGGGGCGTGGGCCTGAATGTGCTGCATGACGGATAGGAGACACGCAACATCGCTTTCATTGAGCTGGAGAACGTGCCAGTAGTAACAAATGGACAACGACAACAACAACAACAATCACTGCGACCATCGGTTGCAAAGACAGTGATTTTGCACTCTGAGCAATCTCAAGCCCTCAATCTCAAATACTGCGGATCAACTTGTGAAACCGCGAGACAAAGTTGTATGCAAGCTATTTCCTGTTTCATGCCAATGAAAATATATTGTTTAATGTTTATCACACCTTAGGATGTTCTATATGCCGTAAACTTTCATTAATTTGATCTCCGAGAGATTGCCCTTCTCAATCCAGCACAAATTCCTCCTCACACACTGAGAGAGAGAGTGTGTGTGTGTGTGTGTGTGTGTGTGTGTGTGTGTGTGTGTGTGTGTGTGTGTGTGCGTGTGTGCGTGTGTGGGGGGGGGGGGGGGGGGGATGGGGGGGTAGGTCTTCTACTGTAGCTGTGGCTTGTCGTTTGGTTCGCCATACTATACAGTATATGGCTATATCATGCCTCTGTCCTCATCACGTAGGGCCTATATCATTCTATCTCACGTGTGTGTGTGTGCGTGGTGGTTGTGGAGGGGGGGGGTTGTGTGTTTGAGTGTGTGTACACAAGTCGAGAAAGATGCACAGCTGTTTTTTTTTAGGGATGGCACCGATCCGATACTCGGTATCGATCCAATAATGGTCAAATTCACGGGATCGGATATTGGAAAAACAGGAAGTATTTTCCGATCTGATAAATGCCGTAAAGCATGCCATCACGTTAACACTTTCAGTGCCCAGCAGGGGGCGCACGATTTAGTGCTTGAATGCCCACCATCCACTCAATGTTAGCGTTAATATCGCCTAATCTATGTTTTAAATTATGGCTATGTGTCTAATCTGCCCGTCGCTTATCAATGACTCATTTTCCAGTCAACATTGTCGAAGCGAATTGTTTTTTTATCGGTTCATTTCCGTTTTATAGCATCTTGAAAAGCCCTAGTTTTCAAGGAAAATAAAAATATTCCATAATAAACGGAATATTCTAGAATATACAAAAAACGTTCTCATTTTTCGGCCTATTTATGAATCGTTTTCAAATAAACGCTAGATTATTGATAGTATATGTGTAGTTTTACGTATGCACGCTATATAGGCGATCTGATATCTGATCTGATATATTTCCTGATCGCTCGCACAGCCAAACAGCCATATCACACATAAGGGAAAAGCTTATATCTCCGTGAAAACAGGTCTGATTTTCCTAAGACTGGTAAAATAGATTCCTTACCTGAGATCAGATGGTATCCAAAAAGATTATTCCAATTCCTGATCGCCATTCCAAAAATTGATCCTTTTATTGATCCAACACTACATACTGTAAACACATATTACACGTTGTTCTGATGGTCCACAATGACTGGGATCATCTCCGGTTACATGCGTGAGAAGTAAAATGTGGATTCCGGATTTTTTTTTTCTCATCCATTTTCATTGAGTCCATCCAAAAGCGTGCATTACCATCTGGGAGACGATAGGGGGCGCTTTTTTCACATCTGAGCTCCTGATGGGGCTGGTTTCCCAACGGTAGACTTGGTTGATGAAATATGAATTCAGATCGCTAATAAAAAAAATCACGCTAATTGTCGTGCTGGGCATTCAGGGGGCGGGCTGATAACACGTGTTATGTCGTGGCTGGCATCCAAAGTGTTAACAGTACTAGCGCGACAACAACGTTAGCGTTAGCTAAACATGAGCGCCGCAGTCATGTCAGCTGTGTGGAGTTATTTTAAGCTCAAAGAAGAAAAAGGCAAAACAGCCTGTGTATGCGTGCTAATACAACACAGCATACACAACACTCTTAACAGAGAAAATAACCAAATGTATTGTGCAGGACGACCAGCCCCTTTGTAGGAAATGTAACATTAGGTTTCCGACGCTTAGGATCGGTATCGGCCGATACTCAAGGCTGTGATATCGGTATCGGACATGAAAAAGTGGTATCGTGCCATCCCTATTTTCTTTTGTGTATGTGACTCATCTCTTTTGTTCTCTCTCTCTCCCACTCATCTCAGAAGGGTTGAAATGCCTGTTGATTCCTATTCTTTCTCGTTCTCTCTCTCTCTCTCTCTCCCTGTCTCATCGACATCATGCACGTGGTCGTCATTCACGTGCGGCTGGCAGTGTTGTGCGTAGAACTGCTATTACGATACCCTCTTTTTATAGATCGTGAAGTGAAACTGACACAGGGGGATGTGTGTTCAACACAACACAACACAACAGCACAGGACGATCTGAGGGGGGTGGGTGGGTGTTAGGGCTGTCACATTATTTTTTAATTTAATTTCAAATTTACATAAAAACACGAGATTCAAACTTGGAACTGGGAGAAATTCGAATAATAAAAAAAATATTGTAAAAAAAAATATTTAAGAAAATTATAATAATAATAATTATTATTAAATAAAAGTAGCCAAAACGTTGAAAATAGTGTAGACCTTTTTTCTTTTTTTTTTCTTTTACATTGAAATTCGAATTTGAATTCGAACTTGTCTACAATTCTGCAACGAATTTCGAATTAGATTTTTTGTTAAAGTGACAGCCCTAGTGCGAGTATATAGAGGAATTCTGGACTCTGGAGATAGGTTAGCATGCAGGTAGTGTCCCAATACTGAAATCCAATTACCAAGAGCCATGTGTAACATCTCTACATGAAGACATATGGATTAGTCTGTATCTAATAATTTGGGACCCCAAGCTAGTCTAAGTCTATACTTTGTACTGAAAGTAATTGATCAGTAAGGTACTTAGGTAGGGATGCCCCGATCGATCGGCCAGCAATTGGTATCCGCCAATATTCACTAAAATAGCTGGATCGGGTATCTGTAATTTTTTTTTTAATTTATCTTTATTATTATTTATAATATAATAAGAAATAAAATAAGAAATAACAATTCAGTACATTTATATCTATGTGTTCATTTGTTACATTTAGTTTCACTAAGTTAGGAAAGTAATGTTTTAAGTCAAGCCTGATGTTGCCTTGCACAAAAGAATGATCCCAGTATCTTCCACACAGTGAGGCATACAATTTATTAATTGAACAATGGGTATTTACATTACATTTACATTTAGTCATTTAGCTGACTCTTTTATCCAAAGCGACTTACAAGTTCTCTATGACAAGTCATCAGGAAGGGCACAACTCGGCTGAGTAACAATGTTGGTTACAGGTGCTACAGTGTAGGTTAGTATATTAGGATAAGTGCATGTCAGTAAGGTTAGTTAGGGTTAGATTATAATTATATATTTTTTTATCTATAACAAAACCAAAAACGATTGGTATCGGCAGTGTATCGGCCGATATGGCTCATAGAAGATCGGTATCGGTGGCAAAAAACGTGATCGGGGCATCCCTACTTGGTAGTGATCTAGGCTACTGTAGGGGACGTCCCAATCAAGTTTCTTTTACCCCTGATCTCAATTGGAGTCCTTTAATATTGACTATCTGCAATCTGCCCATACAGTTCAGTTCAGTTCAGAGTTTTTATTTGCCACATGGAATAATACAATCAGAGTTTCTTCATTAAAAAAAAAATCATAAATAGTCATTCCATGGACAAAAGGAGCAGGAAGAAGAATAAATCTTATAGTTACCTGCCCCTTATTCCTAAACTAACATGTATTTTCTTAATGGTCGGCGTACAACCTTATTTACAAAAATAATCATTTATACCATTATAAAAGAAACACAATCCACAGTTAAACAAGAAAAATTTAAATAATAATAATAATGATAAAGAATAAAGAAGAAAAGAAAGAGAAGAGAAAAAAAAGAAAAGATCTCACTATTCAGATCACATTTTGATTTTCATACTGACTAAATATTTTTTTTTTATACATTTTTTTGAATTGATAAACACTGTTACATCCCTTAAGCTCGCTATGGAGAGAATTCCACAACTTTACACCAATAACTGAAGGACACATCTGTTTAAGTGTGGTACGTGCAAACTGATGTTTAAAATTGTATTTTCTCCTACTAAACTCACTTTCTAAATGAAAAAGATTTTGTAGTTTTTCTGGCAGTGTATTATTTATTGCCCTAAACATAATTAACATTGTTTGAAACTTAACCATGTCTTCAAGTTTAATTATTCTAGATTTAATAAATAATATATTTGTGTGTTCTCGATAACTCACTTTATGTGTGATTCGTACAGCCCTCTTCTGTAGTATATATAATGGTTTTATATTTGTCCCATAAGTATTCCCCCATACTTCAACACAATAACTGATATAAGGTGAGATGAGTGAGCAGTAGAGTGTTCTCATTGCCTCATACTCTAACACATCCTTTACTTTATTCATAACAAAAATACTCTTGGACATCTTTTTTTTAACGTGTGCTATGTGCGATTTCCATGTTAATTTATCATCCATAATCACACCAAGAAAACGTAATTCATTAACTCTCTCTATATCAACTCCATCTATGGTCAGTACTATATTTTCATCTAGTTTTCGATTGCCAAAAATCATAAATTTTGTTTTTTTCAGATTCAGTGATAGCTTATTTACATCAAACCATTTCTTTAGCTTTGTCATTTCATACACAATATATTCAGCTAGTTCCTTTAAATTATTTCCAAAAATGTGTATCATCAGCAAACAAGACAAACTGTAATAGTTTTGAAACATCACAAATATCATTAATATATAAAAGAAAGAGTTTGGGCCCCAAAACCGAACCTTGCGGTACCCCACATTCAATCTTCATGAGCTCAGATTTAACATCTGCCAACTGCACATATTATTGCCTATTGTGGAGATAACTACTCAACCATTCAAGAACCATTCCTCTCACACCATATGAACGTAATTTAGAAATTAGAATATTATGATCTAAGGTATCAAATGCCTTTTTTAAATCAATAAACACCCCTATTGTTAATTTCCTTTTATCTGTTGCTGTTGTTATTTCTTCAATAATATTCATTAAGGCAGTCGCTGTTGATCTGTTTTGCCTAAAGCCATACTGGCTTTCGCTCAGCAGTTTGTTCTTTTCCACAAAACCATCTAACTTATGCGAAAACAGTTTTTCAAGCACTTTCGAGAACTGTGAGAGCAATGACACTGGTCTATAGTTAGTGAAGCTGTGCTTATCTCCTACTTTGTAAAGTGGGATCACTTTTGCTACCTTCATCCTGTCTGGAAAAATACCTGTCTGAAAAGAAAGATTACAAATATAACAGAGAGGTTTGATTATACAATCAATTGTCTTCTTCACTATAATCATATCTATCCCATCACTGGGATAGATGTGTCCCGATCTGATGTTTGTATTTTCCTAGAAAATACAGCTGCACAGTGCACACTACATTAAAGTTAGTATACTAGTGATGCACGCATATATCATCGGCCGATATGGTCATTTTTTTACACATCGTATCGGTCTGATATCAAGATAGGGCCGATATTAACACATTGGGAGCCGGGGGTTGTGCCCATCAAAGTACCCAGTCTGCCACCGTTGAAAGCCTATGGAGATGTTTACCTTCTTTGCAGGGCTATAACTTTTTAAATTTTATTGCTATATTGACATTACTATGGCCCATTCAACATCGATTATCTATCGTTCAGGATGTGGGAACGCTATATTTTTTCATTCATACATTGTTGTGTTAATAGCGTCGAGAATATAAGTATGTTTTTAATCTTTTCTGTTGTAATTCCAAAAACAGTAGTTATAGGCCCTGAAGCATATGATAGATTATCGATTGGCGTTTCTTTCCTATACACGCTATATAAAAAAATTCAAATGCATATGATCGGTATACATTATGCTTCATCATGTGTGAAGGAAAGGGGGGGGGGGTCGTTTATAATTCCTTGATCGTCAGTAACGGCTTTATTTAGTATGGGTTGATATATTGATCAGATGGTTTGCAGTGAAATTAATAAACAATCGGGCTGAAAATAACGTTACTGTCCTCTTACCGTTCGCCGATGAGACTGGAGGAAAAAGATCCCAATTATTTGACACCGATCTCCTAGATCCATTTCCGGTTTGTATGGCGCAATAAACGCCAAAATCATATTGATTATTAAGTTTAGAAAGTGATCCAAATACTCCTACAGTTCGGTCAGGGCGCCTGCTAAGCACGGATAGGATCTAAGTGGGATAGTGTGATCCTTCCACACGCTACGCCCTCTCAGTGAGAATCCGTGCTGCCAGGTGAAAAGAAGCGGTTGATTGGCTGGACGTGTGTCGGAGGAAGCACGTGGTAGCCTCCACTCTCCCAGACCAACTGTGGGGGGTAAGTGCGCAGCGACCAGGAAGGGGATTGGGAATTGGCATAACGACTAACATTGGGATGGGAGAAAAATCGGAGGAAAAAGGAGGGTGTTAAAAAAAAATTTAAATAAAGATATCTTTCTTTTTCTTTATCTTTTTTTTTTTTTTTTTTTTTTTTATTATTGTAAAACAAAACTTATTAAAAGTCAGTACTCGACACACATTGTATAATGAAACTTTCAGTAAAGGTGGTTAAAATATATGCAAGTACAGAAACAGGATAAAACAAAAATAGTCAATAATAACATTTTAACCGTATACAGTGTATATCCAGCGAAGTTACAATTATATAAATGTTAGTATATAATATACCCCTAATACCTATTTTCTAAAACCCTACACACATATGCTCCAGCTCAAACCCCCCCCTCCCAGACCCCCTCTTGGATAGTACCTCCATTATCCCTCACTCCTAACCAGACACTACCATTATAGGCTAGCTTTTATTCTCTCCACCACTTCTAACCACATTGACATTTTGGATTCATTGAGCCCCAGAATTCTTGCTGTAGATATTTCTTGATATATCACATCGAGATATGTAAGAAACCACACTTTCCGGCACATTTTTTCCGGTTGAAACCAACGTGATGCGATCAGTTTTTTAGCTACTGTGATACCCGATAAAACCAATCTTTTTAGTTGTGGATTCACTGCAAACTCAAAAACATCATTCAATAGCAATACCGCGGGGTGTACAGGTATATTCCAAAATACGAGTATTGATAATTGTTGGGACACATCTTTCCAGAATGCCTTAACTGGTGGGCAGTCCCAATACATGTGCATAAATGTTCCTTCGTCCCCATTTGTACATTGGGAGCATTTGGAGTCTTGTATAAGCCCCATTTTGCACAGCCTTATAGGAGTCAAGTATGTCCTGTGAATATAGTTCAGATTGATTTGTTGATGATCCGGGTTCCTTGATGTAAGTCGGACATTTGCCCAGGCTCCTTGCCAATCAAAGTCATTTTCCAGGTCTGGTATATCCCTCCTCCAGACATTGTCTAGTTGAAGGGTTTCATACGAGGACGTTAGTAATTGATAATAAAAACCTGATACAAAACCTCCCAATGTATCTCTTTCATAGAAAAATTTGTGGTATCTGTGGTGTTCAATTGGTATGAGTAATGGAACACCGTGAGATCTCATACAAAGTCGTAACTGTATGTAAAAAAGCCATGTGGACTCGGTGAGGTTAAACTTTATGCATATTTCGACATAACTACAGAGGCCCTTGTTATTAAAAATATCCCCTAATGAGTGTATGCCTTTCTCTTCCCATATAGGGAATCTTATAGGTCGTTTTCCCATTAAGAGAGCATTGTTATTGAATATGGGAGTGTGATTATGCCATACTTGAGGGTTAGGAAATTTCCTTTGTGTTTCCCGCCATGTCCTGATTGCATGGGTAATTATTGGGCCAAATTCTCGCTCACAATGCTTGATTGAAAGTTTAGTGTATGCTATGTCTTTCAATCTCTGTGGGGCTACTATGTTTTCTTCTAATTTTCTCCAAGATACCAAAGCCTCGGGGTCAAACCATATCTTCTTCAATGGTCTTAATGTGAAGGCATTAAAATATTGTAAAAAATCTGGGACTGCCATGCCACCGTCTGCTTTATTTCTCTGTGCGGTGGATCTTTTTATGCGAGGTGGTTTGTTATTCCAAATAAATTTGTATGTGGAGGTTTGTAATCTTTTCCAGTAGCCCTCTGGAGGAGGTAACGGAAGCATTGAGCTGAAGAAATTGATTCTTGGTAATACATCCATCTTAACTATTGATACCCTTGCCTGTACTGAGTTTTTAAGTTTTGCCCACCTGTCCAGGTCGTCTTTGATTTTGTTCTGTATTTTTGTGTAATTGTGCTTCACCGTTTGTCTTATGGTGGGAAATATTTCCACACCCAAGCATCTGAAATGTTTGACCATGGGTATCGCACCTGGGAGGGTTGTCTCTTTTTTTGCACTGGTGTTAAGAGGAAGAAAAGCCGACTTAGGCCAATCTATTTTAAATCCCGATAAATCACCAAAGTTCTCTATCAACTTGAGTATAAGCGGCAATGTGTTGTTGGGGTTTTGCATGAACAATATTACGTCGTCCGCATATAAACTAATTTTATGATGTGTGCCCTTGATTACTATTGGTTCTATGTGTTGGGATTGTCTTATAAATTGTGCTAAAGGTTCTAATGATAGATCGAATAGTCCGGGACTAAGAGGGCAACCTTGTCTGGCTGAGCGTGATACCGGAAAGATATCGGAGATGAATGTGCCTGTTGTAATCCTGGCCGATGGGTCCTTGTATAGTACTTTAATCATATCAATGAAACCTTTTCCTAACCCCATCCTTTCCAATACTGCCCATAGAAACGACCATTCCAACCTGTCAAATGCTTTCATAGCATCCAGGGATAGTATCGCCTTAGGTGTGATGTCCTCTTTGTCTGTATCTAGTATGTGCAGTATTCGCCTTATGTTATCATTGATCAGGCGACCTTTTATGAAGCCTGTTTGGTCCGGATGAACTAAAGACGTCATATGCTTTTGCAATCTGATGGCTAATATCTTAGAGTACAGTTTGACATCGGTTCCGAGGAGGCTTAAAGGACGGTAACTACCGCACTCAGTGGGGTCTTTGTCTTTTTTGTGAAGAACTGAAATGAGTGCGGTATTTTGGTGTTCAATGAAGCTTCCCTCTTTGACTGAGTATAAGATCATATTTAGTAATAAGGGTCCAAATATGTCCCAGCAAGAAATGTACATTTCTGATGGGATACCGTCAATTCCCGGAGCTTTGCCGTTTTTCATTCCGGATATGGCCTTCTTGAGTTCTTCTAATGTGATCGGTACTCCTAACTGTTTAGCGTCTTCCTCCGTAAGTTTAGGGAGAGTAATTTGATTAAGATATGTGTCTAATTTGTCTTGATCAAAGGTCGTTTCTGAGTTATATAAATCGGAGTAGAATTCTTTGAATGTATCGTTTATTATTTTGGGTTCTGTTACTAGAGCTTGTTGTTTCCTAATCGCAGTTATATCTGCAAATTTTGCATTAATTCTTAGTCGCATGGCTAATAGGTGACTAGGTTTAGAACCTTGGAAGTACTGCTGTTGTCTTGTGCTGCGTATTTGCAATTCCGATTTTTGTCTGTACATTGCTTTGATCTCTGTCTTTAGAATGTTAACTTGGTTATCTAGTCTAGTAGAGTTGTTGTATTTTAAAGAATTAAAAAGCGTTGAGTAAAGCGTTTCCATTTCAGACAGTTTTGTGTTTTGATTTTTGCGCAATATGGAGGTAAATCTATCCGAGAAATCCTTGATCATATTCTTTACCGACATCCATAATATTCTGGGATCTTGCACCGAGTTAGCATTATCCCGTAGGAATACTGTGAGAGCTTCTTTAATTTGTGTAATGAATTCCTTGTTGTTAAGCAGCATCGAATTAAAACGCCATCTTGGGGCCCGGGCAGATAGTGTACCAAATGTTGCTTTCAGGATTAAGTAGCAGTGATCTGATAGCGCATTGGGTGTCATTTCCACTTCATATTTATCAAATATTCTCGGGGATGCAAAGACGTAATCAATTCTGGATAGTGTGTTGTGTCTCGCCGAACGACAGGAGTACTTGCGGGTCATGGGGTTAAGTGAACGCCATAAATCAGTTACTCCTGTTGATTTCGACCAATCTTTTAATGCTTTAGATGAATTCTTTTGTTCGCTGGAGAAGGAAAGGTAAGTTTTGTCCATCCTTGGGTTCCAAATGGCATTAAAATCCGCACCTATTATATATGAGTACTCGGGATGGTTTAACATTTCTCCTGTTAGTGAAGTGAAGAAACCCACTTCGTACAAATTCGGGGCATATACCGCTGCCAATGCAATTTTCCTGTTATTGTGTATAATCCTAGCTATAGTTATGCGCCCCTCAGCATCCGACCATACCCCTTTCAATTCGATATTTAATTTGCGTCTGACGACTATGGCTACCCCTCTAGTTCTCGTAGCAAAAGAAGAGTGACTAATATTGTAAAAAATCTGGGACTGCCATGCCACCGTCTGCTTTATTTCTCTGTGCGGTGGATCTTTTTATGCGAGGTGGTTTGTTATTCCAAATAAATTTGTATGTGGAGGTTTGTAATCTTTTCCAGTAGCCCTCTGGAGGAGGTAACGGAAGCATTGAGCTGAAGAAATTGATTCTTGGTAATACATCCATCTTAACTATTGATACCCTTGCCTGTACTGAGTTTTTAAGTTTTGCCCACCTGTCCAGGTCGTCTTTGATTTTGTTCTGTATTTTTGTGTAATTGTGCTTCACCGTTTGTCTTATGGTGGGAAATATTTCCACACCCAAGCATCTGAAATGTTTGACCATGGGTATCGCACCTGGGAGGGTTGTCTCTTTTTTTGCACTGGTGTTAAGAGGAAGAAAAGCCGACTTAGGCCAATCTATTTTAAATCCCGATAAATCACCAAAGTTCTCTATCAACTTGAGTATAAGCGGCAATGTGTTGTTGGGGTTTTGCATGAACAATATTACGTCGTCCGCATATAAACTAATTTTATGATGTGTGCCCTTGATTACTATTGGTTCTATGTGTTGGGATTGTCTTATAAATTGTGCTAAAGGTTCTAATGATAGATCGAATAGTCCGGGACTAAGAGGGCAACCTTGTCTGGCTGAGCGTGATACCGGAAAGATATCGGAGATGAATGTGCCTGTTGTAATCCTGGCCGATGGGTCCTTGTATAGTACTTTAATCATATCAATGAAACCTTTTCCTAACCCCATCCTTTCCAATACTGCCCATAGAAACGACCATTCCAACCTGTCAAATGCTTTCATAGCATCCAGGGATAGTATCGCCTTAGGTGTGATGTCCTCTTTGTCTGTATCTAGTATGTGCAGTATTCGCCTTATGTTATCATTGATCAGGCGACCTTTTATGAAGCCTGTTTGGTCCGGATGAACTAAAGACGTCATATGCTTTTGCAATCTGATGGCTAATATCTTAGAGTACAGTTTGACATCGGTTCCGAGGAGGCTTAAAGGACGGTAACTACCGCACTCAGTGGGGTCTTTGTCTTTTTTGTGAAGAACTGAAATGAGTGCGGTATTTTGGTGTTCAATGAAGCTTCCCTCTTTGACTGAGTATAAGATCATATTTAGTAATAAGGGTCCAAATATGTCCCAGCAAGAAATGTACATTTCTGATGGGATACCGTCAATTCCCGGAGCTTTGCCGTTTTTCATTCCGGATATGGCCTTCTTGAGTTCTTCTAATGTGATCGGTACTCCTAACTGTTTAGCGTCTTCCTCCGTAAGTTTAGGGAGAGTAATTTGATTAAGATATGTGTCTAATTTGTCTTGATCAAAGGTCGTTTCTGAGTTATATAAATCGGAGTAGAATTCTTTGAATGTATCGTTTATTATTTTGGGTTCTGTTACTAGAGCTTGTTGTTTCCTAATCGCAGTTATATCTGCAAATTTTGCATTAATTCTTAGTCGCATGGCTAATAGGTGACTAGGTTTAGAACCTTGGAAGTACTGCTGTTGTCTTGTGCTGCGTATTTGCAATTCCGATTTTTGTCTGTACATTGCTTTGATCTCTGTCTTTAGAATGTTAACTTGGTTATCTAGTCTAGTAGAGTTGTTGTATTTTAAAGAATTAAAAAGCGTTGAGTAAAGCGTTTCCATTTCAGACAGTTTTGTGTTTTGATTTTTGCGCAATATGGAGGTAAATCTATCCGAGAAATCCTTGATCATATTCTTTACCGACATCCATAATATTCTGGGATCTTGCACCGAGTTAGCATTATCCCGTAGGAATACTGTGAGAGCTTCTTTAATTTGTGTAATGAATTCCTTGTTGTTAAGCAGCATCGAATTAAAACGCCATCTTGGGGCCCGGGCAGATAGTGTACCAAATGTTGCTTTCAGGATTAAGTAGCAGTGATCTGATAGCGCATTGGGTGTCATTTCCACTTCATATTTATCAAATATTCTCGGGGATGCAAAGACGTAATCAATTCTGGATAGTGTGTTGTGTCTCGCCGAACGACAGGAGTACTTGCGGGTCATGGGGTTAAGTGAACGCCATAAATCAGTTACTCCTGTTGATTTCGACCAATCTTTTAATGCTTTAGATGAATTCTTTTGTTCGCTGGAGAAGGAAAGGTAAGTTTTGTCCATCCTTGGGTTCCAAATGGCATTAAAATCCGCACCTATTATATATGAGTACTCGGGATGGTTTAACATTTCTCCTGTTAGTGAAGTGAAGAAACCCACTTCGTACAAATTCGGGGCATATACCGCTGCCAATGCAATTTTCCTGTTATTGTGTATAATCCTAGCTATAGTTATGCGCCCCTCAGCATCCGACCATACCCCTTTCAATTCGATATTTAATTTGCGTCTGACGACTATGGCTACCCCTCTAGTTCTCGTAGCAAAAGAAGAGTGACTAATATTATGGTATATGTTATCCGCTAACGTATTTATGTCTCCCTCTAAAATGTGCGTTTCGCTTAATAGAGCCACGTCCACATGTTCTTTTTTCATCAGTGTGAGCACGCTTTTGCGCTTGTGTTGTTTGTTTATCCCACCGGTGTTCCATACCATTATATTCAAACTAGCCATAGTCTATGCATGTTTTCGTGTAGTTTTTGGTAATGCTTCTGGAGTATGAAGCTACAATAGATGTACATCCAATTAATGAGGTCCCGTTGAGAGCTGAGCTTAAAAACATATATATATACAAATAAAAATCCCCTATTTTCCCCTCACCCAGAAAGTCGAACATGCCTGTGTTCCAAGAACACATCCTCCGCGATTGACTTTCTCCCATGGTCCACCGGATTGCCCAAACTGAGCATTGTAATCCTAATTTTCCTATGCTAATTGCCATAGGATCTAACATCTTTTTTCTTTTTACATGTTTTGATCTTAAATAGTTTAAAAATATCAGTAATTTCTGAAAATAAGTTACAAAAGAAAAAATGCATTTTGGAAAATAGCTCTTTATTTGATTATCATAAAAAAGTGTTTTCTATACAGAGATATCGACATCGGTAAATATCGGTATCGGCCAGAACAGCAATATTAATATCGGTTATGGGTATCGGCCACAATTTTCATATCGGTGCATCACTAAGTAAAACCAATCCAGTGTAGGTAAGATATGCTTGGTAATTGAATATCTCTGCTTAAAGAAAGGAAATAGCCTCCATTTTCATCACAGCTGTCCCGGAATATGATAAGGCTTATGAAAATACTTATCCTAGGCTAGGGCCATTGTTGTAACCTATACTGTCCTGCAGAAGCTAACCACAGTAACTAATGCAAAGAAAAGTGGCTTCAATGTTCTTTGACTATCCAGTGATTTTGTAGTTACTGCAATTCAATACTTGTTTTCTCTAAAACGGAGTAAGATTGAACTCTGAAAAGTTGTCACAAGATAAACCAGATATTGAGAAGTTCAATTTCACTCATAAGACTCTGTTGTCCGCCTCCGTAAATAATATCTGGTCAAATTATTCCACATCATATCATATAATCAATTAAAATATGCCGCGATTGGCTCCGATACCGATCTTTCCAATCCAATCAGGACATCCGTTAAGCCGTTCAGGAGTCAGAATCCTTCTAGGCAGTGAAACAAGTTGCTTTGATGGAGGCCTCCTTCAAAGGTTGTTTTGGCACAACCATGATACACCAGAATGTAGCCACCGCTAATGCTAAGTGAATAGCAGTCGTACATTATTTTGCTGATGTGGCAATTAACCACAGAGTAGACTTAGCTTCTACATTTCTGTTTCACCGTGGTTCTAGTTTCAGACCGGGGCTGCACAACATGTACAAATGATGTATGATTTGTAATGTGAGTATGAGTTTGACATATTGCTCAACCGCGTTTCCAGATAGTTTCAGTTTCAGAAAACCAAATCAATATCTCACTGGGAGAATTGAGTATTGACAATCATCAATGCCATCAATATACCGTATCACTGAATCACATCAGTAGTACCAAGATAATGAGGAGGAAAAACAGATTTGTAGTACCTGCACCACCAGTATTGAAACAAATATTATGGTATCGGCATCAAATGCAAGGTATGGGTACTTTTTAAACGATACCCGGTCATGTCCTTCAAGCCATAAATTATTGGCGGGGGGGGGGGGGGGGGGGGGGGGGATTGCACAAGTATTTTCTCCAGAGCTTTCGCCTCACCATCATAGTGCAGAAACTTTATGCTCAATAGGTAATGTGATGTAGTCTGTCTGTCCCCGACAGTATGTTGAGAATCGCCCATCATCTGCAAAACATCCCTCCCAAACCTCCTCTGTTGTGTTGTTTTTTATTGTTTTCTCCCTGGTTAGGGTTAGGGTGCACACACACACATGCACGCACGCACACGCACGCGCATACACATACACACACCCACACATATTCACTGAGAGACGTCACACACATATGCACACACACACACACACACACACACACACACACACACACACACACACACACACACACACACACACACACATACGTCACACACACATGCTCATGTCTACTGACAGAGGGGTGCTTTCCTCTCCATCTCTCCTTATGCAACAGCTGTATGAATTATTGATAAATGTCTGGTAAGTGGAGAGCATCAAAGCACATGTGCATAAAAGTGAAACCTGACTATGCGTGTGTGTGTGTGTGTGTGTGTATCTGAGAGAACCCATCCAAACAGCCTGTACCGCCAAGGCTGGGACCCCTAGAGAGACAGATGAGGCATGGATGAAAACGTGATTTAGCAGCAGGGTAAAAACACTCAGTGTGCCAACATCACAGTAGCATGTTACCTAACCAACAATAAATAAAAACCTTGAGTTGAGAGGTAGAATCATCAGATGTTTAGATTATATAATCTATCTATACAATTAATTTAAGTTAAAAAAAAAAAAAAGTTTGCCCTCCAAAGTAAAATTTGTATGATCAAGGTTTTTTTATTGCTGTGTTTGAACAATTATAGACAACTTTGAAAACAGTTCACACATGTTTTAGTAAGCTACACCATGAGTCTATACAGTTAGCATGATGCTACTGTAGCTCAAAACAGCTGGGGGATGCATTTTTTTTCAAAATGGTAGGCTTGGGGTGATTTGTGCCAAAGTGCCAGGGTTAAGTTGTGCCAGATGTTTTGTTTGTTAAGTTGCCCCAACTTATAATTATTAACTATATATATTACTTTATTGTATTTTATTGTTATTGTACATTGTATTCTTACATTTTGATCACTAAAACTATGTGATATTCTTAATTTTAGACCAAAATCCATCATGCCACGCAGATACAAACAGAAGACGGTAGGGCTGACCTTCGAATTTTTTAAGCTTCGGGGCAGAGATTCGATTTGAATTCGAAGCTTCTGGAAAAAAAATATTATAATTTTCTTTTAATTTAATCTTTTTTTTTTTTTTTTTTAATGTTGTGGGACTTGTACAGCACTTTGTTCAACTTTGTCAGTGCTGTAAAGTTTAAACCTTTTTAAATCTTAGACAAGCGAAACACTTTGCTTTCATGAAATATTGTAAGCTGTCATTTGAGGCTTTATAAAAGCAGCACAATGAACACATCTGTCAATGCAGAGTCCGACCTCATCTTAAATAACAAACAGCATTGCTTGTTGTAATTAACACTTTGACTGCCAGCGACGTCATATCTCGTTTTATTAGCCCCCCCATTGAGTGCCGACGAGTCGACGACGACAATTATCGTTTAATTTTTTTATTAGCGATCTGAATTCATATTTCATCAACCGAGTCTCCCGTTGGTACAGCAGCTCCTCCAGGAGCTCATATGGGAAAAAAGCGCCCCCTATCGTCTATCCCTGTGTAACTGCAGGTCAGTCCATTAGACTGACCTGGGATCTGTAGAGGTGGAGCCAACTGGCTCCATTGTGCTGGCGAGACGTCTGAGCAAGAGGGATCTGATCGCGAGACGGAAATCAGCCTGGAATATATATTTACAGCAGGCAATAATCAATTAATAAGCGTGATCGATATTTGGAATGGCGATCAGGAATTGGAATAATCTTTTTGGATAACATCTGATCTCAGGTAAGGAATCTATTTTACCAGTCTTAGGATAATCAGACCTGTTTTCACAGAGATTTCAGTGTTTGCCCTATGTGTGATGTGGCTGTTTGGCTGTGATCGCTGATGAGGAAATAAGAGAATCGATTTTTCAGATCGCCTCTATAGCGTGCATACGTACACATATACTATCGATAATCTAGCGTTTATTTGAAAACGATTCATAAATAGGCCGAAAAATTACAACGTTTTTGTGTATTCTAGAATATTCCAGTAAATGTCTTTTATCACGGAATCTTTATATTTTCCTTGAAAACTAGGGCTTTTCAAAATGCTATCAAACGAAAATGAACCGATAAAAAAACAATCCGTTTCGACAATGTTGACTGCAAACGAGTCATTGATAAGCGACGGGCAGATTAGACACATAATTTAAAACATAGATTAGGCGTTTTTAACGCTAACATTGAAGTGGGTGGTGGCATTCAAGGAGGTTCCGGGGCACCGAGCTCTGGCACGGAAAGTGTTAACAAAGAGAGGCAGAATTGATTTTACAAAAAAAGAAAAAAAAATTATATTTTCTTTATTTTTAATTTTTTTTAATCGATTTTTATTTTCATATTCGAATCCCATGCCCATCGAACAAAGCTTCAAAGTATTTAAGACAGCCCTAGAAGACAGACAGGGTTCCAACTCCTCTTGAGAAGTTGGAAAGAGCAGTGAAAGAGGTGCAACAGGGGAAGACTATATGTCAGGTTGGAAAGGAGATGAAGATCTGCAGGATACTTTTACAGCTTTTGAGATTAAAATGATCTGTTTTACTTCAAATTCAATGGCACAATTTACCCCAGTGTATTCTCTCTAATGTCACAACTTACCCCGCACCGGGGGCAAGTTGTGCCACAAAACCACTTTTTTTTCTAAAGCTATATTTCTGAAACAGTTTATTTAAGATCCAAAGTGATTGTCCCCAGGGATGCACAACATCCTAAACTATGTGTACATATTTTAGTTGGGGGCATTACTGTAATCCCCTTGCTTTAAAGGCACTTTAAGTAAAAATTGGCACTACTTACCCCACTCTCCCCTACTGCGTGTTAAGCATAACATCATCTAAGTTAATTTACTTCTGACCATTATAGTCAAAGTATTTTCCTATGAACTGAAACTCATAAGATCACATAAGGCTAGCATCATTGGCGTTCAGTTACAGCTATATTGGCCAATGTTATCCAGCTATCTAGCCAGCTACTGCACCACGAACAGCCAGCCAGACAGCCAACCGTACAAAATACGGTCTCAGCCAATCGCATCGATTTGTACAGTTAGTTAGCTAAACATTTAGCTTAGGGAACAGTCGCTCCGTTAGCATAGCTTAGCTTCATCACTGGAAGTGAGGCGGATCCGGAGCCTTACAGTGTATAGTTTGATTGATTGATTGAAAAGTTTATTAACAGATTGCAGAATACACTCCAAATACAACTCCAAAACGTTCATGTAAACATGTTGTGACCGGTGTATTCACCACGTGGAGAAATACAAAATTATTGAATTAGACAATTACGTTTTATAAGCAAATATACTCGGAATTTTTTTTTTGCCCAACCACTACTCTCTGAGCGCAGCCAGTGATTTCAACGTGACGCTGTGTTTGTTTACATTCTCATTCATTCAAAAGATCCGAACCGATTGAAGTTTATGGATACCATGACTTGAAATCCTCTTACCTTGACGATTAAAAGCCTCCCCAATTTAGAAAACAGTAATCCAAGCCCTGGTATATTGTTATACCGGACGCTCTGAGCTAACCGGAGCTAACGCAGAACAGGAGGATTGTAAAGCATATATAATGACTTCCTTTCTGGGGTTGTCAAAATAAAAGTGCGACTTTTTCTAGCAGCGGAAAACGTTTATTTTGTACATTATCTAACATTAACACGAACCTAAACTAACTTTAGGTTAGTTGTAACGTTAGTTTAGGTTCGTGTTAACGTTAGATAATGTACAAAATAAACGTTTTCCGCTGCTATAAACGTCGCACTTTTATTTTGACAACCCCAGAAAGGAAGTCATTATATATGCTTTACAATCCTTATTCCACATCATATCATATAATCAATTAAAATATGCCGCGATTGGCTCCGATACCGATCTTTCCAATCCAATCAGGACATCCGTTAAGCCGTTCAGGAGTCAGAATCCTTCTAGGCAGTGAAACAAGTTGCTTTGATGGAGGCCTCCTTCAAAGGTTGTTTTGGCACAACCATGATACACCAGAATGTAGCCACCGCTAATGCTAAGTGAATAGCAGTCGTACATTATTTTGCTGATGTGGCAATTAACCACAGAGTAGACTTAGCTTCTACATTTCTGTTTCACCGTGGTTCTAGTTTCAGACCGGGGCCGCACAACATGTACAAATGATGTATGATTTGTAATGTGAGTATGAGTTTGACATATTGCTCAACCGCGTTTCCAGATAGTTTCAGTTTCAGAAAACCAAATCAATATCTCACTGGGAGAATTGAGTATTGACAATCATCAATGCCATCAATATACCGTATCACTGAATCACATCAGTAGTACCAAGATAATGAGGAGGAAAAACAGATTTGTAGTACCTGCACCACCAGTATTGAAACAAATATTATGGTATCGGCATCAAATGCAAGGTATGGGTACTTTTTAAACGATACCCGGTCATGTCCTTCAAGCCATAAATGATTGGCGGGGGGGGGGGGGGGGGGGGATTGCACAAGTATTTTCTCCAGAGCTTTCGCCTCACCATCATAGTGCAGAAACTTTATGCTCAATAGGTAATGTGATGTAGTCTGTCTGTCCCCGACAGTATGTTGAGAATCGCCCATCATCTGCAAAACATCCCTCCCAAACCTCCTCTGTTGTGTTGTTTTTTATTGTTTTCTCCCTGGTTAGGGTTAGGGTGCACACACACACACACATGCACGCACGCACGCACGCGCATACACATACACACACCCACACATATTCACTGAGAGACGTCACACACATATGCACACACACACACACACACACACACACACACACACACACACACACACACACACACACACACACACACACACACACACACACACACACACACACACACACACACACATACGTCACACACACATGCTCATGTCTACTGACAGAGGGGTGCTTTCCTCTCCATCTCTCCTTATGCAACAGCTGTATGAATTATTGATAAATGTCTGGTAAGTGGAGAGCATCAAAGCACATGTGCATAAAAGTGAAACCTGACTATGCGTGTGTGTGTGTGTGTGTGTGTATCTGAGAGAACCCATCCAAACAGCCTGTACCGCCAAGGCTGGGACCCCTAGAGAGACAGATGAGGCATGGATGAAAACGTGATTTAGCAGCAGGGTAAAAACACTCAGTGTGCCAACATCACAGTAGCATGTTACCTAACCAACAATAAATAAAAACCTTGAGTTGAGAGGTAGAATCATCAGATGTTTAGATTATATAATCTATCTATACAATTAATTTAAGTTAAAAAAAAAAAAGTTTGCCCTCCAAAGTAAAATTTGTATGATCAAGGTTTTTTTATTGCTGTGTTTGAACAATTATAGACAACTTTGAAAACAGTTCACACATGTTTTAGTAAGCTACACCATGAGTCTATACAGTTAGCATGATGCTACTGTAGCTCAAAACAGCTGGGGGATGCATTTTTTTTCAAAATGGTAGGCTTGGGGTGATTTGTGCCAAAGTGCCAGGGTTAAGTTGTGCCAGATGTTTTGTTTGTTAAGTTGCCCCAACTTATAATTATTAACTATATATATTACTTTATTGTATTTTATTGTTATTGTACATTGTATTCTTACATTTTGATCACTAAAACTATGTGATATTCTTAATTTTAGACCAAAATCCATCATGCCACGCAGATACAAACAGAAGACGGTAGGGCTGACCTTCGAATTTTTTAAGCTTCGGGGCAGAGATTCGATTTGAATTCGAAGCTTCTGGAAAAAAAATATTATAATTTTCTTTTAATTTAATTTTTTTTTTTTTTTT
The DNA here is from genome assembly GCF_963971535.1 of Notolepis coatsorum. NCBI lineage: Eukaryota > Metazoa > Chordata > Actinopteri > Aulopiformes > Paralepididae > Notolepis > Notolepis coatsorum. The sequence continues at coordinate 37,268,185 of NC_140165.1, read as the reverse complement.
TTTAATGTTGTGGGACTTGTACAGCACTTTGTTCAACTTTGTCAGTGCTGTAAAGTTTAAACCTTTTTAAATCTTAGACAAGCGAAACACTTTGCTTTCATGAAATATTGTAAGCCGTCATTTGAGGCTTTATAAAAGCAGCACAATGAACACATCTGTCAATGCAGAGTCCGACCTCATCTTAAATAACAAACAGCATTGCTTGTTGTAATTAACACTTTGACTGCCAGCGACGTCATATCTCGTTTTATTAGCCCCCCCATTGAGTGCCGACGAGTCGACGACGACAATTATCGTTTAATTTTTTTATTAGCGATCTGAATTCATATTTCATCAACCGAGTCTCCCGTTGGTACAGCAGCTCCTCCAGGAGCTCATATGGGAAAAAAGCGCCCCCTATCGTCTATCCCTGTGTAACTGCAGGTCAGTCCATTAGACTGACCTGGGATCTGTAGAGGTGGAGCCAACTGGCTCCATTGTGCTGGCGAGACGTCTGAGCAAGAGGGATCTGATCGCGAGACGGAAATCAGCCTGGAATATATATTTACAGCAGGCAATAATCAATTAATAAGCGTGATCGATATTTGGAATGGCGATCAGGAATTGGAATAATCTTTTTGGATAACATCTGATCTCAGGTAAGGAATCTATTTTACCAGTCTTAGGATAATCAGACCTGTTTTCACAGAGATTTCAGTGTTTGCCCTATGTGTGATGTGGCTGTTTGGCTGTGATCGCTGATGAGGAAATAAGAGAATCGATTTTTCAGATCGCCTCTATAGCGTGCATACGTACACATATACTATCGATAATCTAGCGTTTATTTGAAAACGATTCATAAATAGGCCGAAAAATTACAACGTTTTTGTGTATTCTAGAATATTCCAGTAAATGTCTTTTATCACGGAATCTTTATATTTTCCTTGAAAACTAGGGCTTTTCAAAATGCTATCAAACGAAAATGAACCGATAAAAAAACAATCCGTTTCGACAATGTTGACTGCAAACGAGTCATTGATAAGCGACGGGCAGATTAGACACATAATTTAAAACATAGATTAGGCGTTTTTAACGCTAACATTGAAGTGGGTGGTGGCATTCAAGGAGGTTCCGGGGCACCGAGCTCTGGCACGGAAAGTGTTAACAAAGAGAGGCAGAATTGATTTTACAAAAAAAGAAAAAAAAATTATATTTTCTTTATTTTTAATTTTTTTTAATCGATTTTTATTTTCATATTCGAATCCCATGCCCATCGAACAAAGCTTCAAAGTATTTAAGACAGCCCTAGAAGACAGACAGGGTTCCAACTCCTCTTGAGAAGTTGGAAAGAGCAGTGAAAGAGGTGCAACAGGGGAAGACTATATGTCAGGTTGGAAAGGAGATGAAGATCTGCAGGATACTTTTACAGCTTTTGAGATTAAAATGATCTGTTTTACTTCAAATTCAATGGCACAATTTACCCCAGTGTATTCTCTCTAATGTCACAACTTACCCCGCACCGGGGGCAAGTTGTGCCACAAAACCACTTTTTTTTCTAAAGCTATATTTCTGAAACAGTTTATTTAAGATCCAAAGTGATTGTCCCCAGGGATGCACAACATCCTAAACTATGTGTACATATTTTAGTTGGGGGCATTACTGTAATCCCCTTGCTTTAAAGGCACTTTAAGTAAAAATTGGCACTACTTACCCCACTCTCCCCTACTGCGTGTTAAGCATAACATCATCTAAGTTAATTTACTTCTGACCATTATAGTCAAAGTATTTTCCTATGAACTGAAACTCATAAGATCACATAAGGCTAGCATCATTGGCGTTCAGTTACAGCTATATTGGCCAATGTTATCCAGCTATCTAGCCAGCTACTGCACCACGAACAGCCAGCCAGACAGCCAACCGTACAAAATACGGTCTCAGCCAATCGCATCGATTTGTACAGTTAGTTAGCTAAACATTTAGCTTAGGGAACAGTCGCTCCGTTAGCATAGCTTAGCTTCATCACTGGAAGTGAGGCGGATCCGGAGCCTTACAGTGTATAGTTTGATTGATTGATTGAAAAGTTTATTAACAGATTGCAGAATACACTCCAAATACAACTCCAAAACGTTCATGTAAACATGTTGTGACCGGTGTATTCACCACGTGGAGAAATACAAAATTATTGAATTAGACAATTACGTTTTATAAGCAAATATACTCGGAATTTTTTTTTTGCCCAACCACTACTCTCTGAGCGCAGCCAGTGATTTCAACGTGACGCTGTGTTTGTTTACATTCTCATTCATTCAAAAGATCCGAACCGATTGAAGTTTATGGATACCATGACTTGAAATCCTCTTACCTTGACGATTAAAAGCCTCCCCAATTTAGAAAACAGTAATCCAAGCCCTGGTATATTGTTATACCGGACGCTCTGAGCTAACCGGAGCTAACGCAGAACAGGAGGATTGTAAAGCATATATAATGACTTCCTTTCTGGGGTTGTCAAAATAAAAGTGCGACTTTTTCTAGCAGCGGAAAACGTTTATTTTGTACATTATCTAACATTAACACGAACCTAAACTAACTTTAGGTTAGTTGTAACGTTAGTTTAGGTTCGTGTTAACGTTAGATAATGTACAAAATAAACGTTTTCCGCTGCTATAAACGTCGCACTTTTATTTTGACAACCCCAGAAAGGAAGTCATTATATATGCTTTACAATCCTCCTGTTCTGCGTTAGCTCCGGTTAGGTCAGAGCGTCCGGTATAACAATATACCAGGGCTTGGATTACTGTTTTCTAAATTGGGGAGGCTTTTAATCGTCAAGGTAAGAGGATTTCAAGTCATGGTATCCATAAACTTCAATCGGTTCGGATCTTTTGAATGAATGAGAATGTAAACAAACACAGCGTCACGTTGAAATCACTGGCTGCGCTCAGAGAGTAGTGGTTGGGCAAAAAAATAGTTCAGAGTATATTTGCTTATAAAACGTAATTGTCTAATTCAATTATTTTTTATTTCTCCACGTGGTGAATACACAGGTCACAACATGTTTACATGAACGTTTTGGAGTTGTATTTGGAGTGTATTCTGCAATCTGTTAATAAACTTTTCAATCAATCAATCAAACTATACACTGTAAGGCTCCGGATCCGCCTCACTTCCAGTGATGAAGCTAAGCTATGCTAACGGAGCGACTGTTCCCTAAGCTAAATGCACGCACAGAGACAAAAAAGGTATGTATCTTCTTGTCTAACTCCAGGGAAGATGTTAAATAAGCTAATTTCCCAAAATGTTGGAGTTTTCCTTTAACCAACTTCGAAAGAGTGCCTAAGCTTAACCGTCGAAAGAACTTGCCGTCACGCTCTAAGACAAACTCTAACCTTAACCAACCTCGAAAGAGTGCCTAAGCTTAACCAGTGTAGAAACAGGCGTCGGCCAATCAGAGAGCGTCTTGCCAGAAATGCGGCTACGGAAAAAAATTACGCGGAAGAACGATAGCTAGCTGTGTGTATGTGTGTGTCAACAACTTGCTGTAGGAGAGAAAACATAGTGAGAAAGCCAGCTGGTATCGATAGTGCAGAAAGTATCGATATTACAGAACACTACACTTAACAGTACCACACAGTTCAACAAGATTAACATCAACTGGATTACATAACCCATGACAGAGTTTCCATTAGAGAAAATGCTGGTCCACATGAACAAATGAGAGAAATACCAGTCAAATATTGAGCTTAAAAACAATTAATGGGCTATATAAAGAATGACATCTTCAAGGCATGTAGATTTATAATATTCCTTTATTGATATGTAGGCTACTTTTGCTTATACATTATATTCCAAATAAAAGAATAATAGACTCACGTGCAGCATAACACATCCTCGAAGTTGAGGTGTCTGACTAGCGTACTAGCCATAATGTTGTTGATGAAGACTCAGACTGTTGATGCCTGTGTTGTTGAGTGGAGTTGAATAAACAGAGAGACCCTCCGAAGATATATTTCCATTTCAGTCTTTGTTTTTGTATTTGAATGTTTTAAAAATATATATTTAACTTTGTTTATTGAAGTTTTTATTGCAATACAAAATGAGCAGTAGGTCAAACTGTACACCAGTGGCGGCCCGTGGATGCTTCGCCACTAGGGGCGCTATACCAAACATTTTGCAAACGTGTACAGTACCACGCAACCGACTCATGGCAAGACGTGAGCGATTCGACTCACGCTCACGGCAATGAATCGGCTCTTATGAACGAGTCGCTCAGCTGTTACTACAACAACACACAACCAGTCAAATAAAGTATAGTCTAATTCACAACTTGAAACACAATATATAAATAGAAAAGTTAGAAACAAAACTCGCTCCGTCTCCAAACACAGGCAGATCTCTCCCTCTCTCCTTCTCTCTCTCACACACAGCGCAACGTGGAATCGATTCGTTACACAATCAGACCTATTATATACCAAGAATAACTTCAGTATGAGTACAGGGCTGTACACATATTTTGCATATTGTTAAACGAGCCAAGGCTAGCTATTAAACTATCGATATGAATCGAAAATCTGGGACCCTGATGTAAACAAGACAAACGTCTTTCTCTGGTCTGCATCCCCTTAACAATTGTGTGTATTGAGCCGTACTGTATTGTACCCATTCTGCAATCTGTTAATAAAGTTCTCATTCATTCATTCATTCATTCATTCAAACATAAACAGGAGGGCTTGCCTTGATAAAGTAGTGTATAATCCACTGTTGATGTATTCCAGACCACTGTCCACTGTGTCCAGACTGCATCCGCCATATAGCTTGTTAGCCAAGTGTTAGCTTGTTAGCAGCACCACACAACAGTCACAAGTACTTCATTCCTTTGTCCATTTCCGCTCGAACAGACTGCAAACTACCTGGCGTTCTATCGCCATGCTCTAAGACAAACTCTAACCTTAACCAACTTTGAAAGAGTGCCTAAGCTTAACAGTCTAAAGAACTTGCAGTCACGGCACGCTCTAAGACAAACAGCTGCCTGCATCAACAACAACACAACTATCTATACCACCAACGGACCAACCTAGGAATAAGCTAGAATTGGAACATTAGAAATTGGATTCGGCCAATCAGAGATCGTCTCTGTGAAATTCTGCTACGGAAAAAAATACTGGCGTCGGCCAATCAGAGAGCGTCTCCGCGAAATGCGGCTACAGAAATTCTTGACGCTACTGGCTAGACCGCTTCAAATCGCGCCCGGATTCCAACATAATAGTCATATTTCAACGCACAACGCGTTATGCACTGATTGGCTGTGACGGATACAGCGATCAAACTGTGACGTGCACTCAGAGCGCTATCGCGTCTAGCCCGGGCCGAGAAATACGAAAAAATAAAAAAAACGTGATGTCACTTCCTGCTCAGGAAAACGAGTGTTTTTTATTTGAGATAATAACGTTATATTGTGCATTGGAAATACAAACATACTTAAAATGAGTAAATATTATTCATTTTAAACATGTTTATATTATTTATAGGGCTATAAAGTTTTATTTTCTTCTTCTCTGATTTAACAGCAGGTGGGGCGGCGCCCGTGCGCCCCTAGTGGCAGAGCCGCCACTGCTGTACACATAATATATATAATATATGCTAGACATATTGCACATATATACATATAAGTAGTAAAAATATAAGTCTATTGAATATAAACTACAGCGAATACACCACAAAATAAATATATATATATATATATATATATCATTGTTTCGGACATACAGTCAACTGGACAGATAATTATGTACTCAAGACAAGGATTGTACAGAAGAAAGACGGGAATGAATTTTTTTAATGAGAAGGTAAACATTGGGTTACACCTCACTAGGGCTGCAACTAATGACTATTTTGGTAGTCGACTAATCTGTTGATTATTTTTTCGATTAGTCGACTAATCGGAAAAAATTATATTAAAAAAAAAACGTTTTTTTTTTGTACTGCCTATCTTTGTGAAAGTGGCTTCTCAGCTCTGGTCCAGCTGAAGACAGAGCAGAGGAACAGATTGGACATTGAGCATGACCTCAGAGTTGCTTTGTCTACCATCACCCCAGACTTTGAGACTCTTGTCGGGACCAAACAACATCCCCAGTTATCCCATTAGTTCCCCCAAACTTACTGTCGGTCTGTTATGTTAAGCTAAGAAGTCTTCAGCTGGACCAGAGCTGAGAAGCCACTTTCACAAAGATAGGTAGTGCAATTTTTTTTTAATAAAAATAATAATAATAATAATAATAATATATATATTTTTTTTAACGACTAATCGATGCAACAATTCCTTGTCGTAGATTTTTTATAATCGACATCGTCGATTATGTCGACTAATCGTTGCAGCCCTACACCTCACCACATGTAGACACAGACAGGTTAACCCAACCAGATAATACTAGGTTAAAAGTGAGTTGCTTATGGGTTGTCGATTGAACCCTGTTCCCCAACATAGGTAAAGAAACGACCCCATGTTTTATAAAATCTAGCTGTCGAACCCCTTATGACACACCTTATTTTCTGCATCTTGAGAGAGAGAGAAAGTTGCCTCCTACACTGGAGACGGGGATCAAGCAGGCTACCTTGGCCAGTTTGGCCCACTCAGGAATTATTTTCACCGGACGTTATGACAGGAGATATTTAAATATGTCAGACTTCAACAGATTTTCCTGGCAAAAAGAAAACCTAATTACTGGATAAAGGAAACCCTGACCCATGATTTCACACATGCCAGCAGACATCGATACTAATAACAATACATTTGATTTATATAGGCCTAGTGCTTTTCTAGAACTCATTGGTTTGGCAGATATCAAGAAATAGTTATTATTATCGTGATATTGATTTATTCTGTATACAGTATCACCCAGCCCTAGGTTGCTTAAATAAATAAATGGTTACTTGAAGTTTAAAGTATTTTCAATCACTCCTAATAAACCTTTTTCCAATTTCCATATAAAAAAAACTGAAAAACAAGTCTGTGAGCCCTGATTCAGAATGGTTCTTCAGTTCAAGGTTGTGTGCATCAGAATGATAAGCTGTTACATAAACGCTCTGGTCAGAATGGTGGTGGTGCGGTGCAGAGGAGTAGAAAAGTAATTTAAAAGGTGGGACAATTGGCCACAATAAATAAAATAAAACAAAAACACCTTTATAGATCTATTCACCTGCAATGTTATTTCCTCTATTGCCTCCCGTCAGGTGGGTGGGGCTCCCACTATGATAGGCTCATTTGTGGCATCCCACCTTCAAGTGATTATTGATACATATTTTAGAAGGCAGTCAGGTTTTTCTCAAACTGGGAGGACATTCAGTTAAAAAAATACTTGCACCTGTCTTTGGGGTTTTTCAGATGGTGAAAGCAGAAAAGATTTAGCATTTGTTAGCAATGCTAGTAGAATGAATAAAAGGAAAAGAAAATCCGACATGCCCAAATATATCCCAAACCGACACAATAACACAGTACCAGTGTTTCCCCTATATGCATTCAGCATATATAGCTGAACTAGACTATTAAAAAAATATATATACATTTTTTTAATTTTTTTTTCATTTCATTTGGGCTGTGGGGGGTGCTTAATGTAAAAGACTGACCTGAGGAAAAGACTGCAGGGAGAAAGCACTGCAGTCTAGTCGATGTTGTGTTTTGAGCACAAAGTTCATCATAGATCTAGCCTCTTTATTTTGCTCTCAAAGTGCACCAGATTGATGCATTTAACTTTAAAATGTATAAAAAAATGTATTCCCCCTTAGTACGGTTTGTCTTGTATTCTCAAGATAGACTCTGGCCATGTCCTCCCACAGGGCTCCATCAGGGCTCTTATTTGCAGACCTTTCTAAAGTCTCCCACTCCATACGATGAGGCAAATTCACGTCTCAGAGCTAAAGCCTTCTGCCCTTGTCTATTCTGATCAGGCAATATGTTAACCAGCTGTTCTCTTGTATGGGCCATTCGCCATACATTCTGACAATAGCTACAGTACTGCAATACTGTACTTATGGACTGGTGTTAATCCCTGTGGTGGAAACTTGTCCTCTGCATTTGACTCATCCTAACTACTTAGGAGCAGTGGGCAGCCACAGTGCAGCGCTCGGGGACCAACTCCAGTATAATGCCAGTGCCTTGGTCAAGGGACCAACTCCAGTTGTGATGCATGCCAGTGCCTTAGTCAAGGGACAAACTCCAGTTATGATGCCAGTGCCTTGGTCAAGGGACCAACTCCAGTTATGATGCCAGTGCCTTGGTCAAGGGACCAACTCCAGTTGTGATACCAGTGCCCTGGTCAAGGGACCAACTCCAGTTGTGATGCCAGTACATTGGTCAAGGGACTAACTCCAGTTATGATGCCAGTGCCTTGTTCAAGGGACTAACTCCAGTTATAATGCCAGTGCCTTGGTCAAGGGACTAACTCCAGTTATAATGCCAGTGCCTTGTTCAAGGGACTAACTCCAGTTATAATGCCAGTGCCTTGTTCAAGGGACTAACTCCAGTTGTGATGCCAGTGCCTTGGTCAAGGGACTAACTCCAGTTATAATGCCAGTGCCTTGTTCAAGGGACTAACTCCAGTTATAATGCCAGTGCCTTGGTCAAGGGACTAACTCCAGTTGTGATGCCAGTGCCTTGGTCAAGGGACTAACTCCAGTTATAATGCCAGTGCCTTGTTCAAGGGACTAACTCCAGTTGTGATGCCAGTGCCTTGTTCAAGGGACTAACTCCAGTTGTGATGCCAGTGCCTTGTTCAAGGGACTAACTCCAGTTGTGATGCCAGTGCCTTGTTCAAGGGACTAACTCCAGTTGTGATGCCAGTGCCTTGGTCAAGGGACTAACTCCAGTTATAATGCCAGTGCCTTGTTCAAGGGACTAACTCCAGTTATAATGCCAGTGCCTTGTTCAAGGGACTAACTCCAGTTATAATGCCAGTGCCTTGTTCAAGGGACTAACTCCAGTTATAATGCCAGTGCCTTGGTCAAGGGACTAACTCCAGTTGTGATGCCAGTGCCTTGGTCAAGGGACTAACTCCAGTTATAATGCCAGTGCCTTGGTCAAGGGACTAACTCCAGTTATAATGCCAGTGCCTTGTTCAAGGGACTAACTCCAGTTATAATGCCAGTGCCTTGGTCAAGGGACTAACTCCAGTTGTGATGCCAGTGCCTTGGTCAAGGGACTAACTCCAGTTGTGATGCCAGTGCCTTGGTCAAGGGACTAACTCCAGTTGTGATGCCAGTGCCTTGGTCAAGGGACTAACTCCAGTTATAATGCCAGTGCCTTGGTCAAGGGACTAACTCCAGTTATAATGCCAGTGCCTTGTTCAAGGGACTAACTCCAGTATATAGGCTACTGTAGACTTACTGAACAGATATTGAATAATGAATTGACAGAAGCATCATACGGATCCCCAATGGTTTGATTACTATTTCACATTTCATGTCAAGGAAAATATATTGTTTGATATTTATAACACCTTTTTCGCTGCTTTGTATAAATGTCCGTTCTATGAACTTTCATTAATTTTATCTTGCTCCGAGAGACGGAGCCTTCTGAGCGATTGACATAACACATTATTCTATTTGTATGCTGGTGTAGTATGTTGATATTTATTTTGTTTAAATAAATAACCCATAGCCTAGTTATGTCTCCCATTGTATTGTTTTTTTCCCTCTTGTGGACATAATGCGCAGCAATAGATATTCGAATGGTTCAAACCGTTTTATTTAAGGAATATTCTAATGTCATTTTTGGCCAATTTTGACAGCCCTACCAGACAGTGTGTTTGTTATAAATCAGTGTTTCAGATGATGGTGGAATTTGAGGGCCCAGACATCTCTCCTCCCATTACCTTCCTCCTCTTTGTTCGTCTCAGGCCACCTCTCTGCTGGTCTATAACTCATCGGGGCGTCAGCCTTGGCCGAGGAACACACAAAACCATCTATCGATCGGCTGCACTTAGCAAATCCGCAGTGTGTGGGACAAGGAAAATGATAGAGGGGAAAATATGTTTGAATGGTAGAGATTTGAGAGGAAGAGACAGAAATAGAATGATAGGCTATAGGCCAATAATGAGAGAGTTCGGCTGTCCTCCACTAAAGAAATTCTTAGTCAACCAATAAATGGTCCATTTTTATATAGCGCTTTTATCCAAAGTGCTTTACAATTTGTTCCTCACATTTTTACCCATTCACTCGCACATTCACACACCGAAGGTGGAGGAAACCATGCAAGGTGCCAACGGGTTAAGTGTCTTGCTCAAGGACACTTCAACACGCTGCCTGGGAGGTAAGGCTGAGCCCGAATGTTCGAACGTTCGTTCGTTACGTTAACATTCAAATTCTAAATCAAAATTTGAATTTAAATTTTTTTATATATTTTTTTATTTAAATTTTTTTTTGTGTCTATTCATTCTGTTTAAACCAATGGGTTTTTTCTTCACAGTTGCAGATAAAGATTAGGCTACACTAATATTATAGTATTAAAAAAAAGTTATATTCATTAAAGAAAGTTGATTTAATAAAAAAGAGACTAATTTAATCAGATTAATCACTTTATTCAAATTGAGGATTTAGTTTGAGGATATTTATATATAAAAAAAAAGATAAAGTATTTTGAGATTTTTTTTTAATAATTTTCTTTTTAATTAAAAATGAAGGTTCGAACGTTCGTTCGAAAAACCCTGACGAAGTTCGAATCCTAAAAACAGGCTTCGGGGACAGCCTTACTGGGAGGAGTGGGAAGCGAACTGGGAACCTCCAGATTACCAGATGACTGCTCTGCTCTACCTCTTGAGCCACTGTCGCACCAATAGTCATAGGGCTTTTTAGAAATTCTTAGTCAACCAATAGTCATAGATAGGGCTTTGTCGACTATTCGATTAGTGGATTCAAATAGACAAATCTGTGAAATGTTTCTACATGCAGCCATGTTATTGAAGGACCTCTTTAAATGTAGTGCTTACCAGAGATGTGCTCATTATCTTTCAGGAAATAACAAAAAAACACGTTGGAAAGCGACTAATCGACTAACAAATTCTTGGTTTGACCGAACCGACCAAACCGAATCGACTAGATCCAGATTCAGAATTGGATTCATATTTTATTGTCATACACTGCTACAGCATAGAGGAGTAAAAAAATAAATAAAAAATAAAGCAATAAAAAGGGTAGCAGCATGAACCGCAATAAAATAGCACTCATTTACAAATACAATAATCACAGTGTTGGTGGTGTAGTGTGTGAATCGGCAGCAGAAACGGTGCTAAAATAGTACTAGATCTCAGTCATAGGCAGGTAGTGTTAGTTGTTAGTGTTATTTGTTCATGAGTCTGACCGCCTGGGGGGGGGGGGGGGGGGGGCTCGTCCGGGCCGGACGGCATCAGCTGAACCCAACTCCAAGAGGGATCCCTAATATTTGGAGAGTAAGCTCAATTAAGAGAAGGAGGTGCATGTGGAGGTGAAGAGGGATTTTCTTTCTGGGCCCTTTTTAGTCTAGACAGAGCATAGGTGTCAAAACTCACGGCCCGCGGGCCAAATCCGGCCCGCCACGTCATTTGATGTGGCCCCCCAAGAGCTCAGGTAAAAAAAAAAAAATTATTTTTTTTACATTAATATTGGGTTACAAAATAGCAGTGTTAAAATAATTGTGGGTTAATGCGTTAATAAAGCTTTAACTTTGACAGCCTTAGTTATTACACATTCTTACACATACATGTATGTTGAACATCTGAGGTAACAAAGGAAAAAAGCCAAAAGCACTTACTCCTCAGACATTCTTTGACAATTTTACAGCCCAAAATACAAAAAAGATCCAGGCGGAATAGGTAACAAAGGGTTGAAGAAATATTGTCTGAACTGTCAGATGCAAACTGGCTGTGTGACATAACCGAGCATCTCGCTCAATTGAATAAGAAGCTGTAGGGACGCAAACAAGTCCCACCCAAAACTTGACCAATATAGTTGTGAACTGAGACAACCCTTATTTTGTTATTTTTGAGTACAGTTACAGTTGTGTGTTCATGCAGACACATAATAGCAATTTCATTACGAATTGAAAATGGGGGACCCTGATGTAAACAAGTCGAAAGTCTTTCTCTGGTCTGCATCCCCTTAACAATTGTGTGTATTGAGCTGTACTGTACTGTACCCATTCTGCAATCTGTTAATTAAAGTTAATTAAACTATCTTCCATTAGTTGGATGTATGGCCTCTGCAAGGTTGTGTGCAGCCATTTGTTTTTGTAACATCTGCTACATCTGTCCCACGTGTTCTTTGCAGCTCACAGTTGTTAGTTCTGCCCCTCTTGACTGTGACAAAAAGGTTTTGAACAAACTTAATGTCATAGCTTGTATTTGATGATATTCTTCTTTGTTATTTACTTGAATGGTTTGATCATTGATTGGTGGAGTAATATGGGGTTCTGATAAACTAAAATTATTTGTTAAAATAACATAAGCTAACATATATTTTTACATTTATGCAAATATGTATAACTTGAATAAGTAATAAATACAGAAACACCATGTTTAACAATATGTAAATGTGTAGCTACATTTATTTTACATTACATTAACATTTATACGGTCTTTGGCCCTTTGAGGGCAACCATAATGCTGATGTGGCCCTCTGTGAAAATGAGTTTGACACCCCTGGTCTAGAGACTCAGACTTTCAGATTTCAGATTTTTTTTTTGTCTAGACACAGATTTTACGTATGGCTGCATTTAGCCTAATGTCAAGTTAGACCGCGCTCTCAAGATACGACACTGGGTGCTGAAATCCCATTAAGTATTATATAAAAGAAGCAGTGAAGCCAGACCAGCACTCTCAGGTTCAAAATTTAATGGCAGCCTGAAACAAACATGTTTCGGAAATATGTATTCCTTCTTCAGTGTTATAGCTTGCAATGGACTTGCAGTCAAGATAATGGTTATATACACACAGGTGGTTAATGATTTGGCAGGAAATGACATCACAGCGCAGGTGTGCCTGAGTCTATTGGTCCTCAATGACAAAAGAAAAGACCTATAGAGTCTGTTAGTAAATACAAATTATACAAATATACCATGTATAAAAGACATATAAAAAGACATAAAAAACACAAAAGCAAAAATTGCATTACATTACCATACCAGAAACTTGCTATGTAACATCCCCGTAGTTTATAGGGCTAATTTAGCCCCTATACTTTTTTCTTTTTTCTTTTAAGCATCAAAGGATAAACATACCTCTTGCAGGAAACAACCACTTGGATTAAACCATATAGATAAAAGGTACTTAAAGGAAACAGGTTAAAACGTTCTCTTCATTCATTCCTCTAGGTTCTATGCAATCAAACAGGTGGATATAATAACATTCCCGTTGTAACAGTAACTTATGTCTGTCTCCCCCTCTCGCGGGCCTGTGGACTAGCTCAAGTCCCATGTATCTGAGATCGTTAACGGTATGTTTACACCTGGAAAAGTGTCTAGCTACTGACGACTTTATATCTGAATTTCTCACTGAACACTTATGTTCACTGATTCTTGTTTTAAAGGCTCTGGTTGTCTTCCCCATATAAGAAAAATCACACGGGCATTTTAGTAGATACACAAGATTGGCTGAATTACACGTGATACGCCCTTTAACAGGTATTTTTTTGTTCGTTTTCGGGTGCGTGTAAAATTTCTCTTTGATCATGCCTTGACACTGTACACAGGCTTGACATGGAAAATTTCCATCAGGGATATTAGACAAAAAATGTGTAGGTTTCCTTACGGGCAAGTCGGTTTTAACTAATAGGTTGGATAAATTCGCTTGTCTTTTATAAAAGTAATTAGGCGAATGTTGAAACGCTGTCCCTATTATTGGATCCGACTGTAGAATATGCCAATATTTATTGACAATGCTCCGTATGCCTTTCGTAATGGGGCTAAAAGTGGACACGAAAGATACTTTGTCTGTGTTTTCTTTTTTCTTTTTGGGGATAAACAACGAGGCCCTATCAATCAGCTTGGTTTTATTCAGGGCTTTACGTGTCAAATCGACACTATAGCCTCTGTCATGAAAACTGCTTCTTAGCCTAACAAACGTGGATATAATCTACCGGTCAAGCAGCGGCATCATATTAATGCTTCACGGTGTCTCAGTGGCCTAGATTCCAGCTCTCTCCTGGTTTACAGGGAGACTTGGGGGTGTGATAACATCACAATTGTCGCATTTCTTTTTTTTATTGTTTCAAAGTTGGGGTTGACAAGTTAACGGCAACGTTAAATGCCACAGACTTCTGGGGCGGGAGGTCGATTTCATTGAGGATTGATCCTCACATTTTATTTAGGACGTCTAAATGACCTGCACACTGGAGGGGGGGGGGGGCATGCAAAAATATATCACTCATGGAGTAGGTACATTTTCTACATTTAACAAATTCCATATAAATCTATAGCGTATTGACATTACAATGCAGTAGGGATGAGATAGAATATTTGAATATTCCACATTGGATTTTCATGTCGGAGTTGAACATTTGTTGGGGGGGGGGGGGGGGGTCAAATATTCTGTCTTAACACATTGTCTGCCAGGCATTGTGCCCATCCTTATGCCCAGTCTGCCAGTGCTGTAACCCTATGGAGATGTGTACCTTCTTTGCAGGGCTATAACTTTTTAAATATTAGCTATATCGACATTACTATGGCCCATTCAACATTGGGTATCTATCGTTCCGGATGTGGGAACGTTATATTATTTCATTCATACATTGTCGTGTTAATACCGTCGTGAATATAAGTATGTTTTTAAGGTTTTCTGCAGTAATTCCTAAAACTTGAGTTATAGGCCCTGACGCATATGATAGATTATCGATTGGCGTTTCTTTCCTATACATGCTATATTAAAAAATTCAAATGTATATGATCGGTAGCATTTTTTTTACTATGGGTTGATACGTTGATCAGATGGATTGCCGTGAAATGAATAAACAATCGGGCTGAAAATAACGTTAGTTTCCTCTTACCGTTCGCCGATGAGACTGGAGGAAAAATATTCCAATTATTTGTAGATCAGACCTGGGCATTGTACGGCCCGCGGGCCAGATACGGCCCGCGGGATGATTCTGACCGGCCCGCGAAAGATTACAGATCTTTTTTCTTTTCATGTCAACGTTCATACGCACAATATACGCTTACTTAGGATTTGACTTGATTCAACAACAAAGCAGTCGGGGCAAGCCGAAAACGGTCGAAAGTGTGGTTATTTGAAGTTTGGATTTTTTTTTTTACAACTGATTACATTTTTAGAGACTAAAGTACAGAAAAAAGGTACCATTGGGTACCGGTATCGATTCACAGGTACCGGTACCGTATCGGTTCAAATGTGAACGGTACCCATCCCTACTGAACACACAACTGCAGGGCAAGGGCAATTTTGCTCATGAAATGCATAGCCATGTGAAAGCCTTCATGACAAAGTTGCAATTAATTTCAAGGCAACTAGGCAGCAACAATCTCGAACACATGAAAACCCTGAAAGAAGTCAAACCATCAGCTGATCACCGGCACAGGTACTCATCCATGTTGGGAGCACTGCATGATGAATTTTCAAGGCGTTTTCAAGATTTCAAAAAGGTTGAGGATGAAATGCAGCTGGTTTCCTCTCCCTTTACCTGCAGTGTTGATAGTTGTTCAGCTTGAACTCATTGACCTGCAGTCTGATTCACTACTGAAAGAGCACTTTAAGTCAGCATCACTGCTAGAGTTCTACTCTGCTCTCAAGGAGGAGAACTTTCCAAACATGAGGAGACATGCTCAGAAGATGTTGGTTCTCTTTGGATCCACCTACATATGTGAACAGACATTCTCAGTAGGGATGTCCGATATTATCGGCCGACCGATATTATCGGCCGATATCGGCAGTAAAATGTGATATCGGAAAATATCGGTATCGGTTTAAAAAAAAAAAAACAATAACAATATTTGTTATATATATATCCAGTGAAATTATTAGTTACCTGAAATTATTCAGTTTTTTGGACGGGGAAACCCTGCATATATCGGTATCGGTTGATATCGGTTGATATCGGTATCGGAAATTAAGAGTTGGACAATATCGGAATATTGGTATCGGTAAAAAAGCCAATATCGAGCATCCCTAATTCTCAGTCATGACGTTTACCAAGTCCAGGTACAGATCCTCTCTCACTGATCTCACTGGCAGCTGTGCTTCGCATCTCCACCTCAGACATGCAACCTGACTTTGATGGACTTGTTAAAGCTCAACAGAGACTGGATTTCTCACACTGAAAAAAAAAAAAAAAAAAAAACTGAAGAACACTAAAACGTGGAAATAATATATTCTTTTTTTTGCACAGTTCTGAAAACATTAAATGTTTAATATAGGCATGTAAAGTAAAAAAGGCTACAAAACTGGGACACTTTTCTTTACACAGTTCAGTGACATGTCTTGTTTATTTTGGCTATAAGATGATGTGATGTCTTTAGAAAGCTAAGAAAATCCTTGTTTCAATAGTATATGAAACTCAAAATGCCCTTTGTTATTAATGTTTCAATTTTTTTTTATCATTTTGGAAATAAATTCTATTTGAATAAATGATATTTTTGAAAGCTAACCTCACTTTTTAATTGCCAAATAATAACATACACTCTTACCAGGGGTCAAAACAATGCCATTTACTGCTTTTTATATAGAAATAAAATGTATATTATGCATAATTGAGTTTGGAATTTTGGCCCGGCCCTCCAACATATTTTCAGTTGCTCATTCGGCCCCCTGGGAAAAATAATTGCCCACCCCTGTGCTAGATCCAGTTCCCGCTTGTATGCCGCAATAAACGCCGAAATCATATTGATTATTGCGCTTCTAAAGCGATCCCAATGCACTCGAGTGTGTATGATCCACGCTACAAGATATTACTGCCGGAGGAATTTCCTCGATGCGCCGAGTGCCACTTCCGGTTTGGCTTGGAGTGTAACTCGCCCGACACCCACCAGGTGGCGGTATTGAGGCGTTGCAATATCAGACAGGGTCCAGCTGCAGTCCCGGAGGGAGGCTGGATGAATTATGAATGCCATGGCGAAACAATGAAATATTGATCCCAAAAACGAGTTAACTTGTTTCTGGCGCACAACGCATGGCGGGCAATAACGAGTATACTAGTTTTTGGCGTCCAATGTGTTAAGAACCAGCTATTTTCGAATAGCACTTTTGCTAGAAAGTCCCATCCCTACGATGCAGTAGCCTGATGCTGGTGGCTTGGTGGGGATACGGAGCTGCGCGCTCCTGGCCACCTGTTCTCAGCCAAGCGCAGTAGTTCCATATCGACACTATTAAATAAGATATTTTCATACATGTATACGAAAATAAGAAATAAATAGTTGTTGTTCATTTTGTGACACATGCTAGTGATAAATAGATTTGAATTAGGTGCAGACAAAAAGGGTACAATGGAGGAAAACACATTTCACATTTTGTGATATCTTTAAAGTACACATTAAACCTATTTAAACCCCTTCAGAAGCTTTGCGCAAGAAATAGGAACTCACACGTTCCTTATACTGTAAGAGCCAATAATTGCATATTTCTGCATTGGAATATTAATACCAGAGTTACATGGGGTCCTAGAGTTAAGATAAGATACAATACAAGGTTCTAGTAGGAACAGAATGTGTCATGATGATGACATGATGGGAAAACCATCACGTTAAATCAGAGAGGAACAGCCTGTGATTCAGCAAATGGGTAACAGACGGGCAGAGAAAGGGTTAAGAGAGGTTAGTGTTGGAGAGGCGGTGAGTTAAGAGAGAGAGCATGATGGAGAGAGAATGTGATAGAGAACGTGATAGAGAGAGAACGTGATAGAGAGAAATAATGTGATAGAGAACGTGATGGAGAGATAACGTGATAGAGAGAATGTGATAGAGAAAGAATGTGATAGAGAGAAAGAATGTGATAGAGATATAACGTGATAGAGAGAAAGAATGTGATAGAGAGAACGTGATAGAGAAAATGTGATGGAGAGAGAAAAAGATGAGAGCACGACAGAGGGAGCTAATGAGATAAGGAAATTAAGTGATAAAGATGGGAGAGGAGGGAGATAGATAAATATGGGGCTGACCCCTATTAGTCGATTAGTCGAGTAATCCGTCGAAAGGAGCCGTAGTCGACTGCCAACCTCTTAGTCGGGAAAAAAAAATTAATAAATCTTTATATATATATTTTTTTGTATCATTCTTTCCAAAAGAAAAGAGGCCTAGAAGCGTGGCTAACGCTAATGGCACGCATACCAGAGGCTAACTGCCTACGAAAACAGGCACAGAGGCACTGAAAGAGGATTTCACCCATCTAATGAAAACACTAGACAAGACAAATATCAAGATGTATCCATCAGTGGACCAATTGCATGCTTTTGCAGAGGACAAGAAGCCTTCAGTCGACTCCTTCAGACATTAAGCACCCCCCACAGCCCAAATGGAATGATAAAAAAATATATATATATATATATATATAGTATATATATCTTTAAAGAAATATATATGTGTCGACTAATAGTCGACTAATGGCAAATTTTGGCTAATCATAGTCGACTATCCAAATCCTTAGTCGGGAACAGCCCTATTATATATATATATAGAGAGAAATAATAATAAAGAGAAAGATGGGGAAGGGGGAGAGACCATGTTAGAGAGAGAGACCCAGCTGCAGCAGCTGTCCTTGTGATAATGTCTGTCTGCCACAGTGTGCGTGAGTTTGTATACATCCGCGCCAGCAGAGACAGTATGCAGACAGGACACGACAGCCCGCTGCGGTAGGACATGTCTCACAGATTGTACTGCCAGACAGGCATTTTGTGGATACTAGCTTGTCAGGTTGAATAATGCAAGTGAAATGCATGAAAACGGAGCAGTCACAACAACTAGTCAAAAAGCGTTGGCCATGCTCATTGACTACATGCCGTAGTTGCATTAGGCCCGCCTAAGCTGTATCGACATGTATTGAAATTAATGGTTGATAATATGTAGTGCATGTTATTCTACTCCCCACTCTAATAGGTAATATGAACATTTCAAACTTTAGTAAATACTATCTGTGTGTGAGTGAGAGAGAGAAAGATAGAGGCAGAGAGAGAGAGAGATGCAGACAGACATACAGACATACAGAGCGGGACAGATGAATCTTCCGTTAACCCTTTGGTTGTCAAAGACGTAGATTCTCGTTTCTGTGGTGTTTTTCTCCTTTTTTTCCCCGATGGACTTATGATCTACCAGATGGCGATCAAATAATTGGACAATTCTTTTTGGAATCTAACCGGCCAAAGGTAAGAGCAATTTGACGTCAATTTCAGCTTGATCGTGCAAGGATTTCATAGCCATACCCCAGTTCAGTGTATGTTGTGGTAATAACGAATGCCGTTATTGGCAATCAATTAATCACAAATGCCCCCCCGCCCCCTTTCATGCATTCATGATGGAACATAATTAGGGATGGGTACCGAATTCTGTACTTTTAAAGGTACTTACCGAAACACGTCGGTACTACCGAGTATCTATTCACGTGAGATACCAATAAAATAAAATATATTATTATTATTTTTTGTACGCTTTTTATTTTTATTTTTATCCTTTTTTCTTTTCATGTCAACGTTCACACACACAATATACGCTTACCTAGGATTTGACTTGATTCAACAACAAAGCAGTTGGGGCAATGGCAAGCCGAAAACGGTCGACTCGAAAGTGTAGTCAATTGACAATGATATTGGATCCATTGCTATAATATAAAATATAGGTTTAGCTCTACAAACAAGGTGACCGATTACATGGGGTCAATGGGTGGCATGAGCCTATGCACTTCCCGGAAGGGGCGTGGCACCCATGTGTTAATGGTTTATTCATTAGGTGGTGTGAATCTCCCAGACATTGCTCTTGGATTCTAATGGGATAACGCATGATCATGCTGTATGATTTAAGTCCACAAGTTAGAATCTTTGCCAAAAATGTAGCCTAGCCATTGAAAAAAGAAAAGAAAAAGGCCATATTTTTTTGCATGCTGCAATGATGCTCCACCCTAGAGGAATTGTTTAGAGAAGCCTGCAGCAGTAATGCAGAGTAGATGCATAGTGGCGGAGACTTGTACAATTACTACAACTGTAGCCTATGTAGTGGCTGGTTATGGATGCACGATTACCATTTGATTACAAAATGCTGATTGCATTGACTTTAATCTTGGGTTATATGGTGCTCAAGCTGCATATGTCCGGGCTCCATTTGAAGTGTGATGCCCCTGTAATGATGCCTGTTGTTGGGCTAACAACATTACGTGGGCATCACAGATGGTTTAAGAGAGACGGCTGACGCCTGTATGTAAAACATGGGCTGTCTCCAAGCGGGACACTGTGTGGTAAAGCAGGTCTGAGAGCCATGTTGCCCAGGCTATATTTTCAGGCAGTATGATCATGGATTCCAGTAGGTGGACATGGTGGTCAAATTAACACATCCACCGCCGGAAACGCTTTAAAACGTTATTGCCCGCCATGCTTTGACTGCCAGACCACGCTGTACAGCGATATTGAGATCAATATTAAATTTTTTCGCCATGGCATTCATAATTCATATATACACCTCCGGCGCTGCAGCTGGACCCTACGGCTCAAAAAAACGACGGCTCAATCAATACCGCTGCCTGGTGGATGGTCGAGCGAGTTACACTGGTAAACAGGATATGACTGTTGTGCGTCCATTAAATTCATCCGGCCGTCAGACATTGTTGCAAGGCTCCCGACAGATACTATAGTACATATCGATCGCTTTATAAACTTAATAATCGATATGATTTCGGCGTTTATTGCAACATACAAACCGGAAATGGACCTAGGCGATCGACGTCCTATACCTGGGATCTTTCACCGCCAGTCTCATTGACGCACGGTAAGAGGAATATAACGTTATTTCCAGCCCAATTGTTTATTCTTTTCACTGCAAACCGATCTGATCAATATATCACCCATACTACATAAAACATTTACTGACGATCACGGAATTATAAACGACCCCCCCCCTTTCATCCGTGCATGATGAAGCATAACGTATAGGATCATATACAGTTGAGTTTTTTAATATAGCGTGTATCGGGAATAAACGGCAGCTGATAATCTATATACGTTTATGCCTATAACTCACGTTCTATGAATTACTGCAGAAAACGATAAAAACATACTTATATTCTAGAATGTATTTTTGGAAGAATTTATGAATGAAAAAGTATAACGTTCCTACATCCTGAACGATAGATAATCGATGTTGAATGGGCCATAGTAATGTCAATTTAGCAATACAATTTAAAAAGTTATAGCCCTGCAAAGAAGGTGAACATCTCCATAGGCTTAGAGTGGTGGCAGTGAGGCTACATTGATGGATATAACCGTGGCAGGGAATGTGTTAAAGGTGGGTCAACTGTGACCTCCAGTCAATAATCACTGTAATGCCAAATTATGCCATTAATCATCCATATATCCTCCCAAACTGCATAGTGATCCTCTGAATTATAGACGTCACAACCTTCCACATCTTGAACTAAGGTTTGATACTAGATGGGTCAGGAGATACACATGTTTTTACCCGACGTGACACCAGAGGAAAGGTCTCATGGGGTCACCAAAATCAATATGTGTCTTTTTTTTTGAGGTCATGAATGTTCACAACAAATTGTTTGGAAATTTG
The DNA here is from genome assembly GCF_963971535.1 of Notolepis coatsorum. Lineage (NCBI taxonomy): Eukaryota > Metazoa > Chordata > Actinopteri > Aulopiformes > Paralepididae > Notolepis > Notolepis coatsorum. The sequence goes on along the minus strand of NC_140165.1, from coordinate 37,246,485 downwards.
GCCATCACTTTTCAACATATCTCATTCACAGACAGACAAACATGGATACAAGCATAACCTTGATGGCGGTAACAAAGGGTTGATACTGGTTATAGATGATGATGATGATGATGATGATGATGATGATAGTAACAATATCGGATAGACCCACCACAAATACATTTCCTCAAACTGACACGATAACATGTTAACAATGCTTCTTGGAGGGTACAGTATGTATAGTATTTTCCACTGCTGACAGCTGACTGTATCTAATGCAACCCATCCTGTTTCTGCTTTCTCATGTCTCCTCAGTCATGTTGCTCATGTCTGTGTTTGTCGCCCTTCTCTTTTGCTCTGGTTTCTCTTCCTCTCTCCCTGAACACACCAGGGCCCTCATTCATCAACGTGTTCTACGCACAGATTTGTGCTTACCCTGTGCGTACGATCATTTGTAAGCAAAGAGTGGGATTCATCAATTTCAACTTGAACTTGACTCCGTGCTTACGTCTACGCACAGGTCAGAGCACACTTAGCTGACGCCCAGTGGTAGAATATCGTTACTACGCATAAGCACTGCTCAGTTCTGCATTAGTTTCAAGGCGGAAATAAGCTTCCGTGCATTAGTGTTCAACTTCTGTATGACCCGTAATTCATTATAGTTCATTGTAAAATAGCGACAGTAGTGTAATTATAACGGGCTCACACGCGAACAAGAGGTTGGCCTGCTTGTTTGGCACGGGGGGGCAGACGCAAAACACCAACCTCCAAACGCGATTAGATATTGTTTCAAATAAAAAGCAAATTATTTTGTGTGTCATGTTTCCAAATAAGATTGGTCACGAAATGCTTTCTACTTCAATTTGTGGTTAGAATAGATGACCTCCGTTGAAACTTCACTGAGACTAACAGTCTATTTGTGAGCTCCCGCACAGATGTGATGATAATAATAATAACAATAATAATAATAGCTTCATTTTATATAGCGCCTTTCAAGAGACCCAAGGTCGCTTTACATAGATAGGGGGGGGGGGGAATAACAAAGTAACAAACATAGTGGACAGACACACAACATATATATATGATGATGGAATTCATTCAAGATCCTCTCCACCCTCGGGTCTTTGCCACCGGCACGGTCCATCGTGATATTGGAGATGGATCGAGCAATAGACTGTTACTGTAGCTGTCAAAGCTCCATCACAAATGCAGTTATGTGAATAGAAAGGGATTCCACTCAGTCAATGTTGCGATGCGCATTTGCCTGATACATGTTATTGCTGGATGCCGGGAGGAAGGCGATGCTGAATGTTTTCAATTCATTAAATAAAACGGATACTTTTTGCAAGGGTTTACTGACTGTCATACAAATAATCAACCAACTACATACTGTAACTTTTCAGTGCACGTTCTTATTTACATTGTGACAACAGCCTTGTGAGTTCCCGCAGTGACCCGCACACAGACATGATGGAATTCAAGTTCATGTTTGTATTGATCACATATAGGCAGGCTACACATGGCGTATCTGCTACATCATACATGGCAGTAAGATTCATTGTTCTTGTATATGCTCTCGTATTATTGTTTATATAGGCTACCCAATACTGACATCAAAATAGATTGTAGTATGCCTCTAGAAATCATATGCAGCAGGTAGAGAATTGACGGGAGATCCATCGCGATTTGGAATAAAATTGAGGAGAACTTTAATCCCTGGGTATTAATCAAACAACACGGGAAAATGCAGTCATATTCCAGCGCGGTATTTATTAGTGTTTGCGCTGCCCAGGCAGCAATGGTTAATAGATATCATATCCGACATCACCGTAAGTGTACACGTCTGTCAGCCTGTCTCATGACACGCTTCCCTCGGCTTAGTCCATTTTTCCACATTTCATGGGTGTATTCCATT
>NC_140165.1:37232091-37242091 GCF_963971535.1 Notolepis coatsorum | reverse complement strand
TATTTGGAATATATTAATGACTGTATATACGCAAAAGTAGCCTAGTTTTAAGTTAAAATATTATAAATCGACATGCCTTGATGATTTCATTCTTTATATAGCCTGCCTATCAATTGTTTTTAAGCTCAATAAACTGACCGGAATTTCTCACATTTGTCCGGGAGATTGAAATCTTCCAGGACACGGAGACCGGCCCCAGTATTTTCTAACGGAAACCCTGATGGAGACAAACGGAGGTAAACGGTACCCTATCCCCCCCCCCTCACAGTGAGCTGTGGTGTTCCACAAGGAAGCATACTAGGACCGCTACTGTTCCTAATTTATGCAAATGACATGTCGTCAGCTTGTGACTGCAACTTGTTCCTGTTTGCGGACGACTCAGCCCTGCTGGTCTCTGACAAGAACAAGTTACAGGTTGAAAAAACCCTCAGCTCGGAACTAGGCAGAATCTGCATATGGCTCGCTGATAACAAACTATCATTACACATGGGCAAAACAGAGTCCATTCTCTTCGGTTCAAATAACAAACTCAGCAAGACCGACGGCTTCTCAGTTACAGTGGGTGACAATATTGTCACAAGGAAAGATGAAATTACCTACCTGGGTTCCATCCTAGAGGCTAATCTCTCCTGTGACAAAATGGCATCCAATGTAATAAAAAAAAGTCAACCAACGAACTCGATTCTTGTACCGGATCTCCTCTCTGGTAAACAAGAATAATACCCTGAAGACTCTGGCAGGAGCACTCATTCAGGGGTACTACGACTATGCTTGCACCTCATGGTACCAAAGCACCTCAAAGGCGCTAAAAACAAAATTACAAACATCTCAAAACAAACTGGTCAGACTACTGCTTGACCTTGCTCCTAGAACCCACCTCACCCCTGCCCACTTTGACAACCTAGGATGGCTTAGAGTAGACGACAGAGTACAGCAACTTGCAATGGGCCTGGTCTACAAGATACACTACACGACCAAGGTACCCATGTACATGTCAAAATACTTCCCAAAGGTCAGTGAATACCACGATCACAACACCAGAGGGAGCTCCACAAATCATGTTAAACCCAGATTCGGCTCAAATAAGGGACTAAACACGTTTCGCAATTATGCCACATCAATGTGGAACGCCCTACCCAAAGCTGTAAAGGAATGTGGATCACTACCCACTTTCAAAACCTCTCTCAAGGGACACCTACGGGAGACTGCAATTCAACACTGGCCCCTGTAAATATCCTAACCCAACCCCCTCCAATGTACAGTCATTTACCTAGTATGGTTTTGTCAATAGTCCAATGTACAATTTTGTTTGTTTGTACAGTGTCTCCTCCCCCCCCCCCCCCCCCTCAATGTACAGTTTTGCTTGTTTATACAGTGTGCCCCCCCCCCCTCCCCAACCACCTCCAATGTAGATTACCCAGTATGGTTGTCAATATCCCAGTGTACCCAACCCCCCCCCACCCAACCTCCTCCAATGTACAGTTTCTACGTCAAATGTATATACTCCCTTTTCCTGACTCCTTCTGTATCACAAACAGTACTGTATTTGCAAATCTGGTATGTCATAAATGTATAGATGTAGCAGTACTGACTATCTGTATGTCATGTATGTCATATATTTCCTGATGAATTGAAAATGGGGGACCCTGATGTAAACAAGACGAAAGTCTTTCTCTGGTCTGCATCCCCTTAACAATTGTGTGTATTGAGCTGTACTGTATTGTACCCATTCTGCAATCTGTTAATAAAGTTTTCAATCAATCAATCAAAACATTAACATTACGTTTTGTTTCATTTATGTGAATAGTTTATTTACAAGTGAACCAAACTTCTCCTCCATTGCAAACACCCAGGGTACAAAATAGTCACACGCCCACCGCCACAGGCTTGTAGATATAATGTTGGCCGTCATAAATTAAGGCCTGGGCGCCATCTGGCGGCCAACTAAATCCACTGCATGGGTCGGGATTAATATGATGCAGGGAGTAGTCCAGCTGAGCGGGAGAAATGTCGTGGGAGCGGGCGGAAGTTGCCCAATCTGGAACAATCTCCAGGGCTGCAGCTGGACCCTATTGGATGCGGGCGTGGTGAGTTGAAACGAAAGTGAAACTGTGGTGTGTGTGTGTGAGATGCGCTCTGCTCACAAGATCAAGTTTGTAACATGAGACGCACATGAGATCTGTCTTCATCCGTTCTTTAGCCTACTACAAAAAAACCCTGCAATCGCGTTTTTGATTGTGCTCTGATATTTAATTTTGCATTTGATTTGACCAAATATGTGGAGGCATATTCCCGGAGTAGCTCCCCCGGGTCCCCCCTCAAAATTAAGAAAAACAGGCGACAACATTAACGTTGACGAGTCAGTTGCTACCACCAGCACCGCCGATAACACTGCACCTGCTACTAGCGTCGGTGTAGTTAGGAAATGTAGCCAGAAATGGTACACATCTGATTCCGGGAAACCACGAGAATGGCTTAAATTTGAGGGGGGGGGGTAAAGTTTTGTATACCATGTCGTGCCAAAGCAACGGATAAAAGAAAACGAAATTAATTTGTCATCGGGACGTCGGTGATGAAACTGGAAGCCATCAAAAGCCACGAGACGTCACGCTGTCACAGGGACTGCTCTGTTGTATACAAAGCACAGTCTACTCCGCTCCTGGCTGCTCCGACTGTTGACCAAGCTGTCAGAGTCGACTCTGGCTAAAATGCGGATACTATTCCGTAACGCCCACGCTATAGCGAAAAAATCAAGACCATACAGGGACTTCGCCTGGATGTGCGAGTAAGTTTATTGTGTTTTTTTTATAACGTTAGTCCAGCATGTTCATATAGGTGTGTCGGCTTTCACTTTCAGCTAATTATGGTTGTAAAGCCTACCCAGTGGAATTGTTTACATAACAATGCATGATATTATATATTATTATATTATTATTCCATACAAGGCTGGATGCATTACAGACTCCGCTAACATCCCTTGTTGCCTTGTAGGTGGCAAGTAGGCCTATGGATTTGTTTATCTTGTTTGAAGTTGTTTTAATATGTTCTTTAATTCTTTTGCTTCCATATTGTAAATAAATTCGCAATAAATTATTTGCATTTAAAACTATTAACGCTGACTCATTCCTTCAGTCCACTCAAAATTAGGCTAATATTCCTTATGTTGTTTATGATATTAATTAAAAATAGCATACGAGAGTATTATATAGTAATAATAACACATGGCGATATACTAAAAAGCTATTTATAATTTTTGGCTTGTAAAAAATCTGGATGGCTGGTAGTTTTTAAAATCTACCAGCCAAATGGCTGGTAAGTCAAAAAGTTAAGTTTGTTCCCTGCAAACACCGCAACGCTCCCAGCTGTAAAAAAAAAATGTGGATGTAAGGATGTTTAATAACCATTTTCATCATAAAAATGCAGTGCCCCCGAAATAAAAATAAAAGCCCCCGAAAATCAATTAAGGGGGGCAAAAAAAGCCATTGAATTTTTTTTTAAATTTCTAACCCTGACCCAGGGACAGTGCACATACATCAACATATTCAGTTTCCACATCAATGTAAATGTGTAAATGTGCCAGAATTAGCTAATGAGCTAGTTTTCACCTGTAGTCCCTGCCTACCATGCATGTCTTTATGGTGTGGGAGGAAACCCACGCCAACAAAGGGAGAACATGCAAACTCCACACAGAAAGGCCCCCTGCTGGGTGTTGCTCTCATCTTTGTCTTGTCTATTAAATGCAGCCCACCCTTCCTTGCACTACTCCACCCCGCACTTTTTGGAACTTCTTCCCTGCTTACATTGATTCTGTACTAGAGCTGCGTGATATGAAAGAAATTCATATAATTATCTGGATTTTCTCTAAATCTGTGCATGTCTGTGCGAAATCACAAGATTAATAATCCAATTGCTGTGCATCGCACTGAGCCACATCATATCAATCGTGAAGTGGTATCAAACCAAAACTCAAGTACTGATCACATTTTGAGATACATTTTAGGCTTATTATGATTATCAATCATTCAGATGGCAGGATTGTGCGCAACAATATTAAGATATCACAATTTCACCACACTATGATCCTGATGAGATCAAATATAATATTGATTTATGGCCCAACGCTGCTCTATGCTGAACCTCGGCTAATCAACAAGATCTGATCCAATCCATTACTTCTACTGATTGAAACTTCTTCACATCATCCTAGTCATTCATCACCGATCTCCCCGCAGACCCTCAGTTAATTTACAACGATTAGCAGAGCATTGAGCTGATGTCTCCACCCAGAGCCACTGACAATAAGTGATATAAGTGAATCCTAATATGCCTGCTATAAATCGCTGATGATGCACTGCTCAAGGACATCATTGAGTTCATCGTTGCGAATAACACTGTTCATTGTTTTCTCTCTCTCTCTCTCTCTCTCTCTCTCTCTCTCTCTCTCTCTCTCTCTCTCTCTCTCTCTCTCTCTCTCTCTCTCTCTCTCTCTCTCTCTCTCTCTCTCTCTCTCTCGTAGGTGAGGTGCCTGCCCCGCCCCATGTTTCCTCAGCTCAGCCCTGGGCTTCATCCCCTTGACCCTGGATCAGTAGACCCTTCCTCCTTTCAGTCCTCCACGCTTGACTGTGAGTAGTGAGTACACCCGGAAATTGACCTCAGAACAGGTGTAACCTCTAGTCTATACTCTATAGCAGGGGTAGGCAACCCTAGGCACGCGTGCCTGCATAGGCACGCGGGGGCATTTTCATAGGCACAGGGGGCAGCATAAAAAAAAAATAAAAAAAATAAAAAAGATATTATTATTATTATTTTTTTTTTTTGCTTTGAAATAGTATAGTGAAATATTTTGCAATGTTGTCGCATTTATCTTGTTGAAATCCTCCCACAGGTTCTTTTTACTACCACATATTTAATTGAGACCCTTTATTTGTTTATTATTTCAATTTAGCTGGAAATACATTGCTACATCATTCAGTAACATTTGCAGAGCCTTATAACAAAAACATTATTACGGTCACCATTGTGACCAGTGGGATTAATCAACAACTTTTATTATTTATTTGTCTATTTCATTGAACATTGCACATGTTAAAAGCCATTTCTTTCTCAAAATGTGAGTATTACCAAGTCAACTTGTGTTCTTAAAACAATGACAATAAACATAGTTTTATTAGGTTGAAATAATGTGGTTGTGTACTTATTTTTCTGTTAACTTATTATGGATTGAAAACTGAAAACCTTAATACACAGTAAATGAACTCAATATTTTTAAGTTCTGGTAACTTATTATTATTTATTTTTTTACAGTGTAGTCTTGCGATCAATCAAAACGTATTTACACGATATACCTCACATTCACCCTCCATTCACATCCTGGTGTTCTCCTGGTGTTCTCCATTAGGCCTGTAGGTGGAGCTATGACAGCACACGTACAGTACACACACCGATGGTGTGTGATGTGTCCAAAAATGAATGGGCAAATGTGAGTGAAATGGTCGCACTGTATGTTTGTCTGCATTGCATTCCCCCCCCCAACTCAGATTTAGGGTTGATACAACCATCATAATAATATTGTTAATAATAACAATAACAATAATGATGTAATAATGTACAAATTATCATTAAAAAGACCTGATTATGAGAAACATTTTTACGATGCATGGAATATTGTTGAGGCACACTAGTTACAACTATATTTCAAACAGGCACTCCATGTCAAAAAGGTTGCTGACCCCTGCTCTATAGTATGCTCTGCTTTTGTGTCCTCAAATGATTCCACTGTTCTAAAGGCTCCGCTAAAAGGGCTCCGCTGTTCTTAGTTTATGTAGTAGTTAGTTAGTATTGTTTTTGAATGTACCACCGCTGTTCACAAGTTTCTAATCACGGCGATGTGACCGTACACCTCAAAAGGTTATGCCGATCTTCACAGCGATATCGTTTCTATTCATTAAATGCAGAGTTGCTCTACATTAAAGTAGAATGAGTTTTTCCTAATATTGAAGACATTGTGCTTTTATCAGACAGTAACCTTTGCAAGTTCTCTTCATCCTACTGTATATGTCCCTCTGAATGCTGGGAGATGGAGAGAGAGAGAGATAGAGAGAGAGGGAGAGGATATGGAGGAAAGAGTCATGAGTTGGATTCAGTCCCAAGATGTCATATTATTTCCAGTAAATAGATTAACTTGGCCCAGTGGTGCGGTCCATTCTCCCTCAGTTTTATCTATTGGGACAGTAGGAAGGCTGACAGTAGTGTATCTATTCAGACAGTAGGAAGGCTGATAGTATTAGTGTATTGAGGACAGTAGGGCGTATATTGAGACAGTAGTGTTGATCTATTGAGACAGTAGTGTATCTATTGAGACAGCAGTGTATCTATTGAGAAAGTAGTGTATCTATTGAGACAGTAGTGCATCTATTGAGAGACAGTAGTGTATCTATTGAGACAGTAGTGTATCTATTGAGACAGTAGTGTATCTATTGAGACAGTAGTGCATCTATTGAGACAGTAGTGCATCTATTGAGACAGTAGTGTATCTATTGTTTATCTATTTCAGTCGGGATTCAGAAAATATCATAGCACTGAAACTGCCCTCACCAAAATAGTCAGTGACCTCAGGCTAAACTCTGACGAGAATAAGATCTCCATCCTTATCCTGCTAGATCTCAGTGCAGCATTTGATACAATCGATCACGATATTCTAATCGATCGTCTTGAAAACCTTGTCGGTTTCTCAGAACATGTGCTAGGCTGGTTCAAAACATACATCAGAGGAAGGAAATTCTATATTAGACTATGAGAGCACATGTCTGATATATACGACAACAACTATGGAGTTGCACAAGGGAGTTGCTTAGGTCCTTTACTCTTCTCCCTTTACATGTTACCGCTGGGTGATATCATCAGAGAACATAATGTAGATTTCCATAGCTATGCGGATGATACACAACTGTACATATCTGCTGAACCAAATGATACAGCGATTACTGTAGCTCCATTACAGACTGCTTACTGGCAATAAATAAATGGATGAGTAAGAACTTCCTGAAACTAAACGAGAACAAAACTGAAATTATAATTATTGGCCCCAAAACTAAAAAGAAACGTTAATAAAGAACCTGGGATCAAATCTGAGGTCACTAGTCTCGGGGTTATCATAGATTCAGAACTGAACTTCAATTCTCATATTAGCAAAGTGACGAAAACATCGTTCTTCCATCTCAGAAATATAGCAAAAGTACGACCATTTATTAATCAGAACGATGCTGAGAAGCTAATTCATGTCTAGCCGGTTAGACTACTGTAATGCACTTTTCACAGGTCTCCCTAAGAAAACCAACAGAGAGGCTTCAGCTAATCCAAAACTCTGCAGCCCGACTGCTAACTAGAACCAAAAGGAGAGAGCACATTAGTCCAGTCTTAGCTGCTTTACACTGGCTTCCTGTAACATTTAGAATTGACTTTAAGGTCCTTCTCCTTACATACAAAGCTCTAAATGGACCCTAGCTACATCGCCAACACTCTAATAAATTACACGCCAGCAAGAACACTGCGATCATCAGCTGCTGGACTACTAGACTCCCAGAAACAGTCAAAAGAGGATCGGTAATGCAGCCTTTATCAACTATGCCCCAAAACTGTGGAACAAACTACCCCAAAACATCAGGGAAGCCAACTCGCTAGACATCTTCAAAAGACAGCTTAAAACCTATCTCTTTGCTCAGGCATTTCAATGACTTACCTGCACTATTCTTACCCTGCCTACTTTTATACACTGCCTATCAAATTCATGTGTCGGTTCTATGCTAATTTTATCTCACTACCTCCTACTGTATGCACTGTAATTTAAGAGAACTATTTTATCACACTTTTTACTTCTTACTGATGCACTGCTCTGTTGTATGTTAAATACCCTGTTGTATGTCCGTTCGATTTTATAATTTTTAGACTATTTTTAAACTGAATCATTATAAACTATTTTTATACTGAAACTGTAAACCGAGAGCTTATTGGGATGCTAGATCCTAATGTGAAACACTGTGATTTACCATACCTTGCTACCTGTCTATCTTTTTTATGCTCGCTTATACCTGTATTTTTTACTGTTGTGAAGCACTTTGAACTGCAACATCTGTATGAAAAGTGCTATACAAATAAAGTTATTATTATTATTATTATTATTATTATTATTGTGACAGTAGTGGATCTATTGAGACAGTAGTGTATCTATTGAGACAGTAGTGCATCTATTGAGACAGTAGGGAGGCTGACAGTAGGAAGGGTGGCAGTAGGAATGCTGACAGTAGTCTATTGAGACAGTAGGAAGGCTGACAGTAGTCTATTGAGACAGTAGGAAGGCTGACTGTAGGAATGCTGACAGTAGAAATGCTGACACTAGTCTATTGAGACAGTAGGAAGGCTGACAGTAGTGTATCTAATGAGACAGTAGGGAGGCTGACAGTAGTGTGTCTATTGAGACAGTAGGAAGGCTGACAGTAGTGTATCTAATGAGACAGTAGGGAGGCTGACAGTAGTGTGTCTATTGAGACAGTAGGGAGGCTGACAGTAGTGTATCTATTGAGACAGTAGGAAGGCTGACAGTAGTGTATCTATTGAGACAGTAGGGAGGCTGACAGTAGTGTATCTATTGAGACAGTAGGGAGGCTGACAGTAGTGTGTCTATTGAGACAGTAGGAAGGCTGACAGTAGTGTATCTAATGAGACAGTAGGGAGGCTGACAGTAGTGTGTCTATTGAGAGAGTAGGGAGGCTGACAGTAGTGTATCTATTGAGACAGTAGGAAGGCTGACAGTAGTGTATCTAATGAGACAGTAGGGAGGCTGACAGTAGTGTGTCTATTGAGACAGTAGGACGGCTGACAGTAGTGTATCTATTGAGACAGTAGGAAGGCTGACAGTAGTGTATCTATTGAGACAGTAGGACGGCTGACAGTAGTGTATCTATTGAGACAGTAGGAAGGCTGACAGTAGGAAGGGTGACAGTAGTGTATCTATTGAGACAGTAGTGTATCTATTGAGACAGTAGTGTATCTATTGAGACAGTAGTGTATCTATTGAGACAGTAGGGCGGCTGACAGTAGGAAGGGTGACAGTAGTGTATCTATTGAGACAGTAGGACGGCTGACAGTAGTGTATCTATTGAGACAGTAGGACGGCTGACAGTAGTGTATCTATTGAGACAGTAGGAAGGCTGACGGTAGGAAGGCTCCTGAGTAGGCCAGGAGAGGTACATATAGTTCCAGGGATGGGGGGTCTTAACCACTACAGCATCTCTATCCACAACTCATGTTATTACTCTTGGAGGGGCCATAAATAATGTCATGGACGGCCAAATACTGTATGTTCCGCAGGCCCTACTTTTGACAGCCCGGCCCAAATAAAAAAGACATTCGATTCAAGATTCAAGAGGTTTATTTGTCACATACATACCAGGGCATACAGTGAAATGCGGGTGGCCATGCCCGCTTCGATTGTGCAATAATACAATAGTAAATAAAATAAGTAGAAGATCATAAAATAGACATGATAAAATAGACATGTTAAAAGTCCTGAGTTAAATGCAATACAATGTTAGCTACGAAGTAAAGGCACTGGGTCCTATGTACACTACTATACAATATACAGTTTACTCTGTATCCCTATGCTATACTTGCTATTACTAAACTATACTATACAAGAACCACAACAGTTCTTTCCTTAAAGTGGCCTTTTTCCCCCCTTCCTTTAACACATTGACCGCCAGCAGCAGGGGGCGCTGATCCCCCTTCAGCGCCAGGTCTTTATTCAATGGATATAGTTTTAGACTGCGACATTTGCGAGTGCTTAATATATATCTTATATTATAGCTAATATGGGTCTAATACACCCGTCGATTGTCAGTGAGTTGCTTCCATTCAACATGCACAAAACAGATTGTTTTTTCATCCGTACATTTCCGTTTTATACCGTTTTGAATACGAGTATGGTTTGGGTTATTCTGAGTAA